>NW_019944286.1:0-10000 GCF_002910315.2 Salvelinus sp. IW2-2015 | reverse complement strand
CTCTATCTCCCTCCTCCCCTCTCTCCCCTCATCTACTGCTCTCTACTGCTCTCTCTCCCTCTCTCTCATTCCCTCTCTATCCACTTCAAATTAAATAAAGTTGAAGATATGACAGGTGAATAACAGACATTTCTTACGGGCTGCCACGAAAATTAAAAAGTGTTAATTTGACTATTAACCACCATCTGTTTTTTTACATGTGGATTATTCACTAAAATGCTTTTTACAAAATAAAATACATAATGATAGCCTCCCATTTGAATACAAATGTAAGCTACATTATATCTTTATAACGTCATAGACCAGTCCATCTAATTTAAATGCAGACCACGGCTTTCTGTTCTTACTTCCTCTGTTAATATCAACGTATGGATGCCTTTCATCTGCGCGTTTGTATTCCACGCTTCTCTAAGTGACCTCTTTCTTCCCCTCTTCCCCTGCCTCTCTCCCTCCACCACGGCTGGGCAGTGAGAGCTAGCCGCCTGGCTGGCTGGCTGCTGGACTGGTTGAAGCCCGATCGATTCTCCCAGCAAGAGGTTATCTATACGCGGTATTTTAATGTCAGGGAGTCAGCTAAATTGATAGTGATAAATATTTGCCGGAAGATTAGGTGAGGGGAGTGTGTCGGTGGTGCTCTATCTCAGACCTGTAACCTCGGCAGAGCCGTCTCTCTCTGTGGCGGATTAGCCCCATCCATCCAGTGTCACTGCCTGTCTTGTTGAGAAAATCAGTGAGTAAACACGGCTGACAGAGAGGGGGGGCGCCGCTGATTACTCATACAAATAGACTGCAAACTCCACCAGGACGCACCTGCCTTCCTGCCCCTTCTGAGATGCGTTTTTTCTCCCTCTTTCCCCTTCCTCTCTCCGCTCCTCCTTTTTCCCCCGTGTTGACAGCGCCCGCTGTCTCCAAGGGTCCCTCCTGTCCTGCTGTTACCACTTTGTCCGCCATCAATCACTCCGCCATTGTGTCCTGGATGTTATATAGAGTCACTTAATATCCCCTCCTTCATCTCTATTCACTCCCAGAATGATTCTCCACAAGGGCCAGCGATACGGTCTGGACTCTCCACAAGGGCCAGCGATACGGTCTGGACTCTCCACAAGGGCCAGCGATACGGTCTGGACTCTCCACAAGGGCCAGCGATACGGTCTGGACTGGGCGGGGAGCAATAGAGTCTGCACGCAGACACCCCAAAAAACAGAGAGAGAGAGAGACTCAGAAACAGTCATTTCAGATATTTGACAAGACGTAAATGCATATGCACTTTATTTCGACGTAACGGACTGATTGGACTCGAGCTTTAAAAAAATGAAACACAAAGTGAAGAGGAACAGGTCCAGACAGACAGTTTATAGTTTGCATTAAAATATTGGCCCACTAGAGAGAGGCCTATGGCTTGCAAATGAAAAAATGAGAAATGATTAATGCGGTGAAAATCGGTACCCTATTGTCTTGTCTCAAGAACATTTATATTTTACCAAGTCAAACAAAAGGCATACATAGCCTATGTCTTCGGTGTTTTGAATAAACAGGGAGAATATAACCCATGCCATGACTTTATGCTTTGATATAAGATATCCTATAGCAAGTGATTAGCAGAGACGTGATGTTGGTAATAAACATTAAGGAGATTATTACAATCATTACAGATCAAATCATTCCTATATTAGTATCAAAGTGGATTTATAATTGCTATACCAAACAACGCGAGACGAGTCAAAGGTGAGCCGCTGTGACAAATAGGCCGTTATATTTGAATAGATCTGGAACATTTCGAACAAATAATAAATTGACCTTCTAATGAAAAGAGTCATTTCTTAACCTACGCAACCACTTCAATCATTATGAATGAATTTCAGTTTATTAGAACTTAGTAATTTTTTAATTAGAAATTACTTACCGACTATGGTTGTGAATTAAATACCTTATGCACGTGCATGCATTTAAATGTCCATATGCTGTGAAAGGATGATTAATACTTCTACTGTTTGATAAGTTTTGAGTTGTTTAATTAGGCGGTTACTAAACCTTTGGCCTAGTATGCCTTGCCTCAGTCGAATCCAAACTCCTGTTTATTTGGTTATACAGGCCTGCATGTCAAACTTTAGGATTAATATCACATTAGGCTATACTTTGATTGTTGTTGTTGTTTTTTCCCAATAACTTACGGTTTGGCCTATTTCAAAAAATGGATATGGAATATGCCCCAGGGTAAATGTTGTCCTTTAACAGTCTACCCTCTGAGCCTCTTTTTAGTAACCTCTGCGTAAAAATGGAGACATCACCTCTCCAATCCTATTTATGAAGGTTCTCTGACAAATAGTCCTCCGCGCTATGCTTGGGTGGCACCTTCATTCCGCCCTGGGCTTGTTTACATAGTGCCAGGACCATCCCCTGGATGAAACTAATCACTACCCGAGGGGACATCCATAACCCGCTAACGGGTCACCAGCCAGACAGTTATAAATGCTGCTGTCTGCTGCTGGTTAGGTGGGATAGATGTCCGTGTCCAAAGATGACCTTCCCGGGCGCACAACACCGGTCCTTTCAGGTAAAGAGAGAGGTGGTGACATGATAGAGGGATGTTCTGTTGCCTCTTGTTTCTTCCTTCAATATCAGGTCTGCTTTTATTACGAACAAAGAGCCAAATATGTAGAAAAACGCCGTTTCAAAGTTAAATCCACGCAGCCCAAGTTAGAGGAGAACCCATTTAGTTATAAAAGGAAATGTGTGCCATCATCTTTAATCGGCTTTCACGATAGTTAGATGGGAGGTTTTATCACACCTAAAATCATAGCAGGGGATAGGCTAATTTTCCGCAAATAGTGAGGCGGAGGAAAGAGATCAGGAAAATATTGTATGGAATCTTGAACCGATTTATTTCATCATTCCGTATTAGAGACTTATGAATTGTTCAAAATTGATAACAAGCACTCAATTCACTTCGTTATGTAGGCTAAGTTAAATTAGACTTCGATAATAAAACATCGCAGTGTCATTCAGTGGCTCCTTGAATAAAATGTAATTTGGGGGAGAATTTGTTGTATCTGTCACAAATATCCCCAATTAGCTTCAGTAATTATTTGATAGTTTCTGCAATTAAGGCTTAAACGGGTGAATTTGGAACTGTGCGGGACCGTAATTGGCCTAAATGTGATATTTTGCATATTTGCATAATGAGGAAAGTGGTAGAAAATTGTGTTCATTCATTTGTGAAAAATCCTATGAATTTTATGAATTTGAAAGGTCTGTTCCCGTAGCCTGTGACTTTGGCTAAATGATCCCTGAGGAGTCAACTGGAAAGTAGGCGCAGGCACGTCGCCAAGTGTGGAGGAGAAGAAGGAGAGGGGGAAGAGAAGAGAGGAGAAGTGCAAAGAGTGGAACATGACATTTTCAACTCGCGATCAAGAGGGAAATGCACGCTTACCGTGCAACTATGTGATACGGACCTTTTCTCCCGTCAAGCCAAGACTGTCTTGTCAGGTGGAACTTTCGAAATAGTAGGGCCTATTGATTTTAGGTTTCATGATTTGATTTATATTTTAGATACGTGGACTCATGCAATTCTCTGTGTTGGAATGCACGTTTTGGGGTCCATGTATCAATTCATGTTTATAGTGTGATATCAAAATAAACTAGTCAATATGAAAATTATAACATGCTCTCTCGCAGCACAAAGGAATGTTATTTTTTGTCACCCCAAAAAAACTCGTGGATCTCTTTCGATTGAATGTTGTCTTTTTAGTACTGGCTACATTGCTGGAGGGTTAATGTGCCAGATGGCAGGTAGGCTATAGACCGTTATACGGTTATAAGGTGCAGAGCAGACACACTGCCACTTACAATGCAGTTAAAGTTGTTTCAAAATCCCATACCGTCACCTCTTCAATGCCATGGTCTAAATGGTCTTTAGGAACCTCAATTAGCTATGAACATAGTGCAATGAATGACACTGTAGTGAATGAGGCCATAGGAGGCGAAGTGAGGTGTGGGTAATTGGTAATAAAGAATCTAATTTCAGTCATTTGCAAAATCACAGTATTTTTCGTTCAACTAAATCCTAAATTACAGTGCTATTAACCTTGCCTGCAAATACTCTCCCACTCTATGCAAGAATGACTGATAGTGGTGGTTTGTAGCAATGCACACATTCTTTACCTCCAACTGTGATTTAGAACTTAGAGGGAGTATTTGTATCTCATGTTTAGTTGACAACAAGCAAATTAGAGCAAACTTACACTGAGTTTAGAGTACCCTGCTATTTTTTTAGACTATTTTAAAGGGAGAGCTGTAAGGAAAACATGTATTATTCAAATACTACATTGCCTCATCTTTCAGCAAGAGCCCAAACACCTGATATACGCCTGGATATACGAACATAACAATTAGGCTGCATGTTTTGATATGTAATAAGGCCTAACAAATCGTACAAATAGATGTATATATTATCTTTATGATTTAATTACATATCTGGACACATGTTTATTCTGGATTGTGAAGTGTGTCCATTCACACGCAACATAGCAGAAGTGTTGAGATCAAACTGTTATATATATATACAGTATTCAGTGTTGGGGAGTAGTGAACTACATGTAGTTCAACTACATTTTGCAGTAGCTTAGTGGTAGTTGAACTCAATTCTAATCTTATTATTTTGTTTTTATTTTGTTTACTTTTCTGCCATGTAGAGGTGTAGCTACATGAACTACACATTACGGGTTTAGTAAAAATACAATAAAATATGGGTGAAGTAGGCAAAAATGTCCTTTCTTGTTCGGCATCAGACCTGCCTAATTCTCACTTGAAAAATCGTTTTTGTTTGTATTATTAGGCTAAATTACACATTCTGTTAACATCGGACTCCAGAGGGATCTGTTCTTGCATTTTGTAGTCTATGACATGTCAGATTTAGATACACTATGATCATTTATCACGTAGTAGTTTGGATGTAGTGAACTACTTTTTCAAAGTAACTTTAGTTCAGTAAACTATATTTGTCTTAAGAGTAGCTTTAATGTAGCTTAAAACTTCTTCCAGTGTGAAGTAATTGGTAGCTTGGTAAACTATATTTTCAGAGTAGCTTCCACAACACTGACAGTATTATATATCCAGAAAGCACTCCAGAAATACACTCACATGGCAATGTAACATGTTTGTTTTAGTCAAATAGTGGGAGGTATCTTATTTTGCATAATCGGTAGAAACTTGAGAATACAGCTTTTGATTGAATGTGTCGGCTATCTGGCAAAGCAAAGCATTGTTTGATCTTTCCATTATATTACAAAATTATATTACAAAAGCTCTCTCTCATAATTCCGTTTTAAATTAGTATTTAGTTGTTTATGTTTTTGTTTTGAAGATGGTCCACATGAATCAGAATTTGACATGTTATTAAAACAGTGTCTGTTGTTGATGTGATTACCACCAGGGGAGAAGCATCCAAACAAACACTACTGGCTTAATGTAAAGAGTTAGAGAGGGGCTAGATTACAGTAACACACACACGCACGCACACACACACGTCCATCTCTCTTTCCTATACAGGCCCTCTACCACTCCCCAGCAGCCCATAAAGCCGGTAGATGATAATGATGCTGCCATGGACAGTAATGATCCAGCCATTTCATGGGGTATTACTCTATAATGATGATAGCCCTGCACATTTGCATCCCATCCTGCCTGCTTCCTTTGGCTGCTGGGAAGAGAAGCACCTCTGTCTTACCTGGCAGCCTGGGGGATTTATAGTGCTGAGGACATGAAGACACTGTCCTGGAGTAATACAAGCCATACTTACAGTCAACCACCTACATTTATTACAGCGCTCTCAAACCCAAAACGCAAACAGAGCAGCCGTGTGTGTGTGAGTGTGTCTGCATGAAGACAAAGCAGAGAGGAGTTGAAAGGATAGATGTCGATGAAGACATACACAAAAACTCACCAATGACAGGCCATAAGAGATGACTGGGGGGTGGGTCTGGGTGGTGGGTGAGCAAAAGGGAGGGGTGAGGGAGGAAGAAGGAGGGAGGAATGGGGGAGGGATAGTTGTAAAAATGTACCTCCACAAAGACACAAAAAACTACGCGGCCATAAATGTGTTCTTTGCCAGATACATTTTCTCTACAAACAAAAACACACACCACAACACAAAGACAACACACACCACAACACAAAGACAACACACACCCCAACACACACAATCACAAGCAACAAGAACACAGAAAAGCCTGAACCGTGTGCGTATTTTACTCTGGGAGTTAATAGGAATGAAATACCTTGGTGGATGAGTGCAGATGTGTTTGATACAAATAGTCATTTTCCTATTTGCTGCCTCATTGAGCATGATGAATGATGGGAGTCAGGGAGGCGGCGTGATAGATGGCAGCACCTTGGCTCCATTGCATGGCCTATTGATTCTCCTTCTTTATTACTCCTACAACCCAGCTGGCTGCTCCTGCCCTCCCTACACTCCCTCTCTCCCTCTCCACACTCCCTCTCTCCCTCTCTCCCTACACTCCCTGTCTCCCTCTCCCCCTACACTCCCTGTTACCCTCTCTCCCTACACTCCCTGTCTCCCTCTCTCCTCTCTCCTATCCCTCTCCACACACTCCCTTCTCCCTCTCTCCCTACACTCCTGTTACCTCTTTTCGGCTACGCTCCTGTCTCCGCTCTCTCCCTACACTCACTGTCTGCCCCTTCTCTTAGACTTCTGCTCTCCCTCTCCACACTCCCTCTCCTCCCTCTGCTCACACTCCTCTTCCTCTCAACTCCCTCTCTCCCTACACTCCCTGGTCTCCTACACTCCCTGTCTCCTCTCCTCTAACTCCGGTTCTCCTCTCCTTAACTCCTCTCTCCCTACATCTGTCTCGCGCTCTCTACACTCTGTCACCTCTCTCCTACAATCCCTGTCTCCCTCTCTCCTAACTGTTCTTCTCACTGTTCCGCTCTCTCCCTATTCCACTCCTCTCTCCCTCTCCACACTCCCTCTCTTCCCTCTCCACACTCCCTCTCTCCTCTCACATCCTTCTCCCACTACTCACTCACTTTTCCCTCTCTCCCTACACTTCCCTGTCATCCCTTAGGGGCACTCCTCGCTCTACCTCTCTCCCTACAACTCCTGTTCCTCTTTCTACATCCCTGACCTCGCTCTACACTCCTGTCTAACCCTCTTCTCCCCTGTACACGTCCTGTCTCCCTGCCGTACACTTCCTCTTAACTCCATGTTCTTCCCTATCACTTCCTGCTCCTACTCGTTCGTCTCCCTTCTCACCACACTTATTTGCTCCGTCTCTCTCTCTCCCTCATGTCTCCCTCTCTCCTCCTACCTCACATGTCTCACTCTCTCCCTACACTGACCTGTTTCCTACTTGCCTGTATCCCTCTCTATCCCTAACATTGGCTGTTCCCTTCTCCTCCTCTTCCTAACACTCCGTCTCCTCTCCTCCTCCTACTCCTGTCTCCCTCTCCTCCCACCACTACACTCCATGTCTCCCCCTCTCTCCCACCCTAACTCCTCTCTACCTAACACTCACTGTCCTCCTCTTTCCCCCCTACACTCCTTTCTCCTCCTCCCTACACTCCCTACACTGCCTCCACTCCCTCCTCCCTCCTCCCTCCTCCTCCCTCCTCCCTCCCTCCCTCCCGGCTCTCCCTCCCTCCCTCCCTCCCTCACTCCTGGCCGCCTCTCTCCCACCTCTAATCATACTCCTACACTCGCCTCCCTCCTCTGTTACCTCCTCAGTCCCACTGCACTCCCTCACTTTTCTCTTTTCCAGTGGGAAAGGAGGAGAAAAAAAGGTGGGGGGGGGGTTATCAATCCTGCTTCAGGCTTCGCCCTCATCAGGAAGAGGTGTGTGTGTGGAAATTCATTTTCTGATTAGCACACACGCTCAGGCCCAGCCAACCAGCCGGTCTCTAATAGGGTTGTGTCTATTAGAAGCCTGGTTAGTTAGTTAAAGGAGCCTCTCAGAGTGCCAGGACAGAGACAGGAAGTGACGGTGCTAGGGACAGGATATGATGCAGGTAGAAGGAACACAGAAGAGACATCACAATGATTAGATTTTGTAGTTAAAACTGTTTTAGAGCAACGTCAGATGACAAGATTACGACAAGGTAAAGACGTATTTTTTAAGACTACAAAAATATGTGGATTTAATATACATATTTGACATCATGACTGCAACAGTTGCCTACTTCTTAAAAATACAAATCCCCACGAGAGGCAAGCAAATGAGAGTCAAACAACTGTTCAGCAAGTCTAGTTTTCACCCCAAAGCAGACACAGTTGTCTCTGTCATAAGGCTATTCTGCAATGTGTGTGTGATTGACAGGGCTGTGTGCAGTGGTCCGTGTCCGTCCACTTGTCTCGCTCCAGATCTGAGACACACACATACTCGGTCAGGACAGAGCGACATGTTGTCATCTCTGGCCCAGTGGGGTTTTTATACATACAGAAGAGTTGTCACTGTTCTGTCTGAGTGTGACCAATGACTGTATAGACTGAGTCAAAGTATGAGTCAAATAAGGATTTCAGAGGTCATGTCATAAATAGACATAAACACCTAGACGTACACTAAGACTCCCAGGCCCCGACTACTAAAGTTTGTAAGGAAAAAAAAAGTCACAAATAATGAATAATTAACAAATCATATTAATGGTAGGCATTATTTCAAAACCTTTTGTGAATTAGTCCTATTCAGTAATGACTACAATTTGAGGCCTTTAACATACCCGCTCTCTCGCTACCCGGCTTGGGGTCAAACAATGACAATCCAATTCCTGAGCTGAAAAACAAAACTCAATGAAAATAATGGGCAATCTCTGCAGCTGATGAATTGCATTTCGGTTCATTTCCTAAATGGGCTGAGTTGAAAATAGAAGTGATCCCAGACTGTATATGGCATCCCATTACCCTAGAGAGTTAAGGCTGCCTGCCTGATATCAATTACCTGAGAGGTAGGCCCTGTGATAGACACTTACCCTGAGAGGTAAGGAACCTGCCTGATACACATATTCTGAAAGGTAAGGCTCCTGATGGATTACCAACATTACTCTGAGAGGTAAGGCTCGTGCTGATGCACACTTTACATGAGAGGTAAGCTCTGCTGAATACAGCCAATTACCTGAAGAGGTAAGGCCTGCTGAACAATTACTCTGAGAGGTAAGGCCTGCTGATACAGACAATTATGAGAGGTAAGGCTCCTGCTGATACACATTATTGAGAGGTAGGCCCTGCTGATACACACATTACCTGAAGAGGTAAAGGCGTGCTGATCACACATTACCTGAGAGGTAAGATCTGCTGTACACTTCCGCTGAGAGGTAAGGCCTGTGATACAAATTACATGAGAGGTAAGGCCTGTGATACACACATTACCGCTGAAAGGTAAGGCTGTGAATACAAAATTTCCTGAGAGGTAAAGGCCCTGCTGATACAATTACCCTGAGAGGTAAGCTTGCCTGATACACCTTACATGAGAGGTAGGCCCTGTGATACTACATTTACGCCTGAGAGGTAATGGCTGCTGATACAAACATTACCATGAAGAGGTAGGCCTGCTGTGATACACATTACCTGAGAGGTAAGGCTCCTGCTGATTACACAATTAACATGAGAGGTAGGGCCGCTGCTATACCACATTATTCTGAAAGTTAAGGCCTGCTGATACACACATTACGTGAGAGGTAAGGCTCTGCTGATACACACTTACTGAGAGGTAGGCTTGTGATACAAACATTACTCTGAGAGTCAGGCCTGCTGATACAACATTCTGAGAGGTAAGGCCCTGCTGATACACACCATTTCGATGAAGAGGTAAGGCCCTGCTGTATCAACATTACCTGAGAGGTAAGGCTCTGCTGATACAACATTACATGAGAGGTAGGCCCTGCTGATACACACATTACCCTGAGAGGTAGGCCCTGCTGATACACATATTTACCCTGAGAGGTAAAGCTGCTTCTGCTGATGACACATTACCCTGAGAGGTAAGGCTGTGAT
>NW_019944285.1:57053-78780 GCF_002910315.2 Salvelinus sp. IW2-2015 | reverse complement strand
TACGCACATTTGGGTAGGAACACGAGTAAAAAACGCACAGCATATACTCTGGCGCCATTAAGCTTGATTGGTCTAAACAACCACCCAATTCCACTTTTGTCAGACTAAGCCAATCCAACGCTATCTTAGGCTCAGACTACCAATCCCAATCCATCCTATTGCAAGACTAACCAATCCCAATCCATCCTATTGAGACTAACGCAATCCAATCATCCTATTGCAGACTAACCAATCCCAACCCATCCTAATTGGCATGCTACCAATCCCAACCCATCCTATTGCAGACTAACCAATTCCCAACCCATCCATTGCAGACTAACAAATCCAACACCATCCACAGTTTGCAGATACCAATCCCAACCTCCTATTTCGCAGACTAACCAATTCCAACCCACCTATTGCAGACTAACCAATCCCACCCATCCTATTGCAGACTAACCCCATCCAACCCATCCTATTGCAGACTAACCAACTCCCCACCCATCCTATTGCAGACTAACCAATCCCGAACCATCCTATGCAGAATAACCAATCCCAATCCATCCTATTGCAGACTAACCAATCCAATCCATCCTATTGCAGACTAACCAATCCAATCCATCTATTGCAGACTAACCAATCCAATCATCCTATTGCCAGACTAACCAAAATCCCATCATTCCCTTGCACGACTAACCAATCCCAATCATCCCATTGCAGACTAACCAATCCCAATCCATCCCATTACAGATAATAACCCCATCCTATTACAGAATTAACTCATCCTATTAGACTCTAACCCCAACGCTATTTACCAGACTAACCCCTCCTATACAGACATTAACCCATCCTATTACAGACTAACCCCAATCCTATTACAGACTAACCCCAACCTATTACAGACTAACTAACCCAACCTATTACAGACTACTAACCCCACCTAATACAGGACTAACCCCTCCTTATTACAGACTAACCCATCCTATTCAGAACTAACCCAATCCTATTAACAGACTAACCCCATCCTAGTACAGACTAACCCATCCTAAGTACAGACTAAACCCATCTATTACAGACTAAACCCATCCTATTAAGACTAACAACCCCAACCTATTACAGACTAACTAACCCCACATTTACAACTAACTAATCCCACCTATTACAGACTAACCCATCCTATTACAGCTAACCCCAAAATTCCTATTACAGACGTAACTAACCCCAACCTTTACGACTAACTAACCCAACTATTACAGACTAACCCCATCCTATTACAGCCTAACCCCAACTATTACAGCCTAACTAACCCAACCTATTAGACTACACTACCCCAAACCTATTTACAGACTAACTACCCAACCTATCTACAGACTAACCCCATCCTATCACAGACTAACCGATCCTATCACAGACTAACCCATCCTATAACGACTAACCCCATCCTATTACACGACTAAACCCCATCCTATTACACGACTACCCCATCCTATTACAGACTAACCCCATCCTATCACAGCTAGACCCAATCCTATTCCAGGACTAAACCCGATTCCTATTACAGACTAACCCCATCCTATTTACAAGACTAACCCCATCTATTACAGACTAACCATCCTATTACAGACTGAACTAACCTCAATCCTATTTACAGACTAACTAACCATCCTATTACAGACTAACCCCATCTATACAGACTAACTAAACCATCCTATTACAGACTAACTAACGCCCATCCTATTTCAGAATAATCATCCTATTAGACTACCCCCAAACCTATTACAGACTAACACATCCTATTACAGACTAACTACTCCATCTATTACAGACTAACTAACCCCCATCCCTATACAGACTACTAAACCATCCTATTACAAGACTAACTAACCCATCTATTACAGACTAATAACGGCCCATCCTATTACAGACCTAACTAACGCCATCTATTACAGACAACTACCCCACCTATTACAGACAACTAACCCATCCTATTAACAGACTAACTAACCCCATCCTATTACAGATCTAACTAACCCCATCTAGTCAGACTAAGCCCATCCCTATCACAGACTACCCATCCTATCACAGACTAACCCCCATCCTCAGTACACAGATAACCCATCTAGTAAGCTAATCTAACCCATCCTATTACAAGACTAACTAACCCATCCTATTACAGCTACTAACCCCATCCTATTAACAGACTAACTAACCCCATCCTATTACAGACTAACTAACCCATCCTATTACAGACTAAACTAACCATCCTATTACGACTAACTAACGCATCCTATAAGCTAACTAACCCCATCCTATTTACAGACTAACTAACCCATCCTATTACAGACTACCTTTTAACCCCATCCTATTACGACTACCATAACCGCATCCTAGTTACAGACTAACTAACCCCATCCTAGTAACAGACTACCCTACCCAATCGCTAGTCAGACTACCTAACCCCATTTCCTAGTACAGACTGCTACCTAACCCCATCCTAGTACATGAACTACGTAACGCCCATCCTAGTACACGACTAACCCCATCTAGTAAAGACTAACCCATCCTAGTCAGCTTAACCCACGTAGTACAGACTAACACCATACTATTACAGACTAACCCCTCCTATTACAGCTAACCCCATCCTATTACAGACTAACATCCTATTACAGACTAACCCCCCCTATTACAGACTACCCACCCTATTACGACTCACCCATCCTATTACAGACTAACCATCCTATTAGAGACTAACCTCATCCTATTACAGACTACTAACCCAATCCTATTACGACTAACTAACCAACCTATACAGACTAAACCCCATCCTATTACAGGACTAACCAACCTTTATTAAGACTAACAACCCATCTCTTTACAACTAACCCATCTATTACAGACTAACCCAACCTATACAGACTAAACCCATCCTTTTACAGACTAAACTAACCCATCCTTTACAGACTAACCCATCCTATTACAGACTAACCCTCAACCTATTATCAGACTAACCCATCCTTTTACAGACTAACTAAACCCAGAACCTAATTCAGACTCAACCCCACTCGCTATTACAGACTAACTAACCCATCCCTATTACAGACTAACCCCATCCTACTTACAAGACTAACTGCCCCATCCTTTACTGGACTTTCTCCACATCCTATTACAGACTAACCCAACGTAGTACAGACTAACCCAACCTAGTACATGACTATAACCCCTACACCTTAATTAGAGGACTAAATAGTAACCCCATCCTATTAGACAGACTTACTAACCCACATCTATTAAAGACTAACCCCATCCTATCTTAGAAGACTAACTAATCGGAGACCCAAATCCACTATTAACGAACTAATTAACCCCATCCTTATTAAGCAGAGACATACCCATCCTAATTACAGACTAAACCCCATCCTATTTACATGTAGGACTAACCACATCCTAATTAGCTACCCCATCTAGTACAGACTAACCATCCTAGTACAGACTAAACATCCTCGTACAGACTAACCCCATCCTAGTACAGACTACTCACACCAGGCCCAGCCTATTACAGACTAACTACCCCATCCTATTAGCAGACTTAACTAACCCATCCTCTATTACATGCCTAACTAAGAACGCCCATCCGTACCTTATACAGACTAACTAAGCCCCATCCTAATTACACAGACTAACTACCCCATCCTAATTACAGACTAACAACGGCCCCATCCTATTACAGACTAACTAACCCCACCTATTACAAAGAGCTAACTAACCCCATCCTATTTAAGACTAACCCCCCTAGTACAGACTAACCCCACCTAGTACACGACTAACTGCGCCCACCTAGTACAGAACTAAACCCACCTAGTACAGACTACACCCCCAACGCTATTACAGACTAATTTAACCCCATCCTATTCAGACTAACTAAACCACAATCCTATTACAGGACTAACATCCTATTAAGACTAACTACCCCATCCTATTACAGACTAACCCATCCTATTACAGACTAACCCCATCTATTACAGACTAACCCCATACTAGTTCCAGAACTAACCTAACGCCCATCCTATTACACCCAAAGAACTAACTAACGCTCATCCTGATTATAGGACTAATCCCCACCTAGATACCAGACTAACCACACTCCTAGTCGACTAACCCCTCTACAGACTAACCCACCCTATTACAGACTAACCCATCCTATTAAGACTAACCCCCTCTATTACAAGACTACACCCACCATCCTAGTACCACGACTACCCCCAACCAATAGTACAGACTAACCCCATCCTATTACGAGAATAACCGCCATCTCTATTACAGCTAACCCCATCCTATTCAGACTAACACCGCCATCCTATTACAGACTAACCCATCTATTACAGACTAACCATCCTATTACAGACTAACCCCATCCTATTACAGACTACCCCACCTATTACAGACTAATACCCATCCTATTCAGACTAACTAACCCCATCCTATTACAGACTAACCAACCATTACAGACTAACCCCAACTATTACAGACTAACCCCATCCTATTACAGGACTAACCCCAACCCTATCATAGATCAGACTAACCCACCTCATTACAGACACAATCCTTCAATACCCATCCTATTACAGAACTAACCCCACCCTATTTACAGACTAACCCACCCTATACAGACTATCTACAATACAGACTAAACCCAACCCATATATTCCAGCACTCATACAAACTACCACATCCTATTTACAGACTACTCCCATCCATATTCACACCGACTAACCCCAATTATACCTATCTTTCCGACTAACCCCATCCTATATAACCCAACTAACACACACCCTGCCTAACAGCCTAACAGACCCGACCTAACAGCTAACCCTCTATACGACTACATAAATCCTACACAGACTAAATAACCCCAATCCTATTACAGACTAACTAACACCTATTACAAACCTACTTAACCACAGACTATCAACTAAACCCATCCTATTACCAGCACTAATACCCCATCCTATTAAGACTCACCTAACCCAATCTATACAGACTAACCCATCCTATACAGACTTAACTGCCACCTAAGTACAGACAACCTCATCCTCACTACAGATTAACCTAACCCATCCTATTACAGGGACTAACTACCACACAACCTCATTACAGACTAACACCCATCTATTACAGACTCCATCTTACAGGCACCACCCTATTAGAACTAACCCACAGTAGATACCTATTCAGACTAATAACATCATACGGCCTCCATCCTTTAACAGACGTAACTCCCCATCCTTATTACCAGAACTACATACACCCATCTCCCATAATTACTAACATCTCTAGACTACACCACTATTCGGACTAACACCCATTCCAGTACAGGACCACTAACCACTCATTACAGACTCCACACCACTCTATTACGTGAAAGCTAACTAACCCCATCCTATTCAACAGACTAACCCCTATCCTTTACCCAGACTACACCCACTCATATCGTACAGACTAACCCCATCCCTATTACGAGACTAACTTCCCATCCTCTATTACAGACTAACCATTCCTTTTTACAGCAACCCACACCTATACAGACTAACCCCACTCCTATTGCAACAACGACTACCCACCATCCTAGTACAGAACTAACCCCACCCTTAGTACAAGTACATAACCCACCCTGAATTACAGACACAACCCACCCTCTATTACAGGACTATAGCCCCCACCTATAACAGACATAACCCCCATCCTATTACAAACTCAACCCCATCCTATCGTATCACCACGACTATACACCACTCCATCTTTCTACAGACTAACCCCAACCTATTACAGAACTAACCCCACACACCTATTACCAAGAACTACCCACCCTGTTTAACGAGACATAACTTAAACGCCAATCCTCAATTACAGACTTATAACCCCATCCTATTTTACAGACTAACCCCACGCTAATTAGCAGACTACACCAATTCCTATTATCAGACTAACCCATCCTCCATAATCCATATTACAGCACTAACACCCAGACGCCTAATCCGCTCTACCGACAATAACCCCAATCCTATTTACAGGAACTAGCTCCGATCCTATTATCAGTACATAACCCCATCCTATACAGACTAACCCCATCCTATTAAACTACCATCTATTACAGACTAACCCCATCCTATTCAGACCAGCTATCCCCATCTACTTAAGACTACTAACACCCATGCCGTAATACAACGTAACCCATCTCATTTCAGACCTAACCCTTCCTACATACAGACTAACCCCCCTCGAGTCTAGCAGACTAGACCTTACCCCATCTATTACAGGACTATACTCACCCATTCCATATTTACAGACTAACACCACCTCTATTACAGCGACAACCCCCATCCCTGATTTACAGAGACTAACCCCATCCTATTACAGACTAACCCACACCATACTATTACCATCCCACAGTGCCTACCCACCCTATTACAGACTAACCCATCCTATTTCAGGACTAACCCCATCCTATTACAGACTATACCCTCCTATTACAGACTAACCCCATCCTATTAACATATAGAACACATCTAACCTACCAACTATTACCAGACTGAACCCCATGCCTATTACAGCAACTAACCCCATCCTATTACAGACTAACCCCATCCTATTACAGACTAACTAACCCCATCCTATTACAGACTAACCCCATCCTATTACAGACTAACCCATCCTATTACCAGACTACTCCATCCTTTATAGACAGACTAGAACCCCATACTCCATATACCCCATCCTTTACAGCACTAACCCCATCCATATTACGGACTAACTACGATCCCATCTATTACAGACTATAACGTCCCATCCTATTACAGACTTAACCCCATCCATACTTACAGCTAACTCCATCCTATTACAGACTAATACAGACTAACCCCATCCTATTACAGACTAACCCAAAATTGTATTATGCTGGGTTAGTCTGTACTATGTTGTGGATGTTCTCACTATTCTGAATGTCTAATAAGAATCCAGAATGTTGTTCTGGAATATGAACGAAATGCTGGACATTTTGATCTCTTATTTATGGTGTGATTTGACAAAATGACAACATGGTCTTGAATTCGATTTCTGGTCTCGTACCCCTTGTCCCCCCACCCGTCTGGGTCTTGGACTCAGTCTCATTTCTCTCCATGTCTCTCTTTAGGTGGTCTCAACACGCACTGGTGTGTATTGTGTGTGTATAATGTCCGTGTGTGTGTGTGCGTGTACCTCGTCGATGTTGCGGAGCACACTTGCTGATGTTCTCGACAGCTCTTGGCGTTGGGTATGTCAAAGACCAGCATGATGCCCATGGCGCCTCGATAGTAGGACGTGGTGATAGGTGTGGGAACCTCTCCTGACAGCTGTGTCCCTGTTAACACATAATATATAAACCTCTCCTGACCAGACTGTGTCCTGTTAAACACATTATATATAAACGCTCTCTGACCAGTGTGTCCCTGGTTAAACACATTATAATATAAACTCTCCTGACCAGCTGTGTCCCTGTTAAAACACATTATATATATAATATATATTATATACTACATCATACTCACCCACAGCTTCCCTGACAAAGCTGTCCCCTTGTAAAACACATATATATAAACTACTCCTGACCAGCTTTGCCCCCTGTTAACCACATATATAAACTACTCCCTGACCAAGCTTGTCCCCCCTGTCTTTAACTTCTTATGGTGGGGGCAGAATTGAAGTAGCTTGGACTGAATATAGGTGCCGCAGAGTAACTGCCTGGCTATCCAGTCCCAGAAGCTAAGATATGCATAGTATTAGTATATTTGGATAGAAAAACACTCTGAGTATAACAGACTCAGCTATGGCAAGGCAAAAACCAGAAAAAAAATACCAACCAGGAAGTGGAGAAATCTGAGAGTTTGTAAGGTTGCCTATCCAATAATACAGTGTATGGGTCATATGCACTTCCTAAGGCTTCCACTAGATGTAACAGTCTTTAGAACCTTGTTTGATGCTTCTACTGTGAAGGATGAGGGCATAAGACCTGATTGAGTCAGGGATCTGTCAGAAGTACCGCACGAGCCACTCAGGCGCTCCTGTGGAGTTAGCTGCGTCCCATCACATTTTCCACAGACAAAGGAATTCTCCGGTTTGAAACATGAAGATTTATGTTAAAAACATCCTAAAGATTGATTCTATACATTGTTTTGACATGTTTCTACGAACTGTAACGGAATTTGACTATTCGTCTGGCCTGCGCGTCATCAATTTGGTTTTGGAACTTAACGCGCGAACAAAAAGGAGGTATTTGGACATAAATTATGGACGTTATCGAACAAAACAAACATTTATTGTGGAACTGGGATTCCTGGGAGTGCATTCTGATGAAGATCAAAGGTAAGTGAATATTTATAATTTCTGACTTCTGTTGACTCCACAACATGGCGGATATCTGTATGGCTTGTTTTGGTCTCCGAGCGCTGTACTCAGATTATAGCATGGTGTGCTTTTTCCGTAAAGTTTTTTTGAAATCTGACACAACGTTTGCATTAAGGAGAAGTTTATCTAAAGTTCCATGTATAATACTTGTATCACTTATCAATGTTTATTATGAGTATTTCTGTAAATTGATGTGGCTCTCTGCAAAATCACTGGATGTTTTGGAGGCAAAACATTACTGAACATAACACGCCAATGTAAACTAAGATTTTTGGATATAAATATGAACTTTATCGAACAAAACGTATTGTGTAACATGAAGTCCTATGAGTGTCATCTGATGAAGATCATCAAAGGTTAGTGATTAATTCTATCTCTATTTCTGRTTTTTGTGACTCCTCTCTTTGGCTGGAAAAATGGCTGTGTTTTTCTGTGAATAGGTGCTGACCTAACAATCAGATGGTGTGCTTTCTTCGTAAAGCCTTTTTGAAATCGGACACTGTGGTGGGATTAACAAGTTTATCTTTAAAATGGTGTAAAATACTTGTATGTTTGAGAAATTTTAATTATGAGATTTCTGTTTGAATTTGGCACCCTGCACTTTCACTGGCTCAGCCATAAGAACTTAAAAACATTAAATATAAAAACTACTCATGACCAGATGTCCCCCTGTTAAACACCTTATAAATAAACTGTTCCTGACCAGATGTCCCCCTGTTAAACACATTATATATAAACTACTCCTGACCTTTTCATCCGGAGGTGAAAATAGTGCCCCTTAGCCTTAGGAAGTTAGAGAAGTTGCTCTCGGAGGATGTGTTGGTACCATTCTTTATTCATGGCTGTGTTCTTAGGCAAAATTGTGAGTGAGCCCACTCCCTTGGCTGAGAAGCAACCCCACATATGAATGGTCTCAGGATGCTTTACTGTTGGCATGACACAGGACTGATGGTAGCGCTCAGCTCGTCTTCTCCGGACAAGCTTTTTTCCGAATGCCACCTTAAAAAAWTCGGAAAGGGGATTCAGAGAAAATGACTTTACCCAAGTCCTCAGCAGTCCAATCCCTGTACCTTTTGCAGAATATGAGTCTGTCCCTGATGTTTTTCCTGGAGAGAAGTGGCTTCTTTGCTGCCCTTCTTGACACCAGGCCATCCTCCAAAAGTCTTCGCCTCACTGTGCGTGCAGATGCACTCACACCTGCCTGCTGCCAATCCTGAGCAAGCTCTGTACTGGTTGTGCCGTGATCCTGCAGCTTAATCAACTTTAGGAGACGGTCCTGGTGCTTGCTAGACTTTCTTGGGCGCCCTGAAGCCTTCTTAACAACAATTGAACCGCTCTCCTTGAAGTTCTTGATGATCCGATAAATGCAATCTTACTGGCAGCAATATCCTTGCCTGTGAAGCCCTTTTTGTGCAAAGCAATGACGACGACACGTGTTTCTTTGCAGGTAACCATGGTTGACAGAGGAAGAACGATGATTCCAAGCACCACCCTCCTTTTGAAGCTTCCAGTCTGTTACTAGAACTCAATCAGCATGACAGAGTGATCTCCAGCCTTGTCCTTGTCAACACTCACACCTGTGTCAACAAGAGAATCACTGACATGCGGTCAGCTGGTCCTTTTGTGGCAGGGCTGAAATGCAGTGGAAATGTTTTTGGGGGATTCAGTTCATTTGCATGGCAAAGAGGGACTTTGCAATTAATTCATCTGATCACTTCATAACATTCTGGAGTACTGTATATGCAAATTGCCATCATACAAACTAAGGCAGCAGACTGTGAAAATTAATATTTGTCATATTCTCAACTTCTGGCCATGACTGTACAGTGTATTCAGAAAGTATTCAGACCCCTTATTCTAAAATGGATTGAATACATTTTTCCCCCTCAATCTACACACAGTACCACGTAATGACAAAACGAAAACAGGTGAATTTTAATCAGCAAATMAATAAAACATTTACAGAAATACCTTATTTACTTAACTCGAAATTGAGCTCAGTTGCATCCTGTTAACATTGATCATCCTTGAGATGTTTCTACAACTTAATTGGAGTCCACATGTGGACTCAATTGATTAGACATGATTTGGTAAAGCACACACCTGTCTATATAAGGTCCCACAGTTGACAGTGCATATCAGAGCAAAAACCAAGCCACGAGGTCGAAGGAATTGTCTGTAAAGCTCCGAGACAGTATTGTGTCAAGGCACAGATCTGGGGAAGGGTACCAAAACATTTCTGCAGCATTGAAGGTCCCTAAGAACACAGTGGCCTCTATCATTCTTAAATGGAACAAGTTTGGAACCACCAAGACTCTTCCTAGAGTTGGCCGGCTGGTCAAACTGAACATTCGGGGGAGAAGGGCCTTGGTCAGGGAGGTGACCAAGAACCCGATGGTCACTCTGACAGAGCTCTAGAGTTCCTATGTGGAGATGGGAGAATTTTCCAGAATGACAACCATCTCTACAGCACTCCACCATTCAGTCCTTTATGGTAGAGTGGCCAGAAGGAAGCCACTCAGTAAAAGGCACATGACAAGTCTCAATGTCCTTGAGAGCCCAGACTTGAACCCGGTCGAAAATCTCTGGAGACCTGAAAATAGCTGTGCAGCGCTCCCCATCCAACCTGACAGAGTTTGAGAGGATCTGCAGAGAAGAATGGGAGAAACTCCTCAAATACAGGTGTGCCAAGCTTGTAGAGTCATACTCAAGAAGACTTGAGGCTGTAATCGCTGCCAAAGGTGCTTCAACAAAGTACCGAGGAAAGGGTCTGAATACTTACGTAAATAAGATATTTGCAAAAATGTCTAAAAACCTGTTTTGCTTTGTCATTATGGGYTATTGTGTGCAGATTGATGAGGGGGGAACAAGTTAATCCATTTAAGAATAAGGCTGTAATGTAACAAAAGGAAAGGTCAAGGGGTATGCAGTGTATATCTACAAAAGTAAGAGCTTCTGTTATCTGTTTGAGTGACTAATAGCCTACTGATTCTGTTACCTGTTTGGGTGATTAATAGCCTGGAGCATAGATTCTCGTTACCTGTTTGGATTGACTTAAGAGCCTACTGAGTTTCTTGTACTGTTTGCATATGTGACTAAACCTACGCCTCTTTACTTCTGTTACCTGTTTGGGGTGATTAATAGGCCTCTGGGTTCGTACCAGTTTGTTGTCCTTTAAAACTGGAATTTTTCACTGGTTTTACTCTGTTTTTATTGGATATTAATAAGCCTACTGATTCTGTTACCTGTTTGATTGACTAATACCTACTGATTCTGTTACCTGTTGTGGATCGATTATAATAGCCTTTGATTCTGTTACCTGTTTGATTGATTAATAGCCTACTGATTCTGTTACCTGTTGATTGACTTAATGTAGCCTACTGATTCTGTTACCTGTTTGTGATAATAGCTCACTGATTCTGTACCTGTTGGATGATTAATAGCTACTGATTCTGTTACTGTTTGAGTGACTAATACCTTGCTAAGATTTGTTACCTGTTTGAGGTGATTAATAGCCTACTGAATTCTGTTTACCTGTTTGTGGTGATTAATAGCCTACTGATTCTTACCGTGATTACATAGGACCTACTGATTCTGTTACCTGTTGTGATTTAATAGAGCCTACTGATTCTGTTACCCTGTTTGATTGATTAATAGCCTACTGATTCTGTTTACCCGTTTGGGTGATTAATAGCCTACTGATTCTGTTACTGTTTGATGATAATAGCCTACTGATTCTGTTACCTGTTTGAGTGATTAATAGCCTACTGATTCTGTTACTGGTTTGACTAATAGCCTACTGATTCTGTTAACTGTTGATTGAAATAGCCTACTGATTCTGTTAGCTTTTGATTGACTAATAGCCTACTGATTCTGTTACCTGTTGTTTGATTGTATTATAGCCTACTGATTCTGTTACCTGTTTGGTGATTAAATAGCCTACTGATTCTGTTACCTGTTTGGGTGATTATAGCCTACTGATTCTGTTACCTGTTTGGTGATTAATAGCGCTACTCGAATTCTTGCTTACCTGTTTGGGTGATTAATAGCCTACTGATTTCTGTTACCTGTTGTGTGTGTGATATAACCTACTGATTCTGTTACCTGTTTGGAGTGACTAATAGCCTACTGATTCTGCGTTAGCTGTTTGATCTGATTAATAGCCTTACTGATTCTGTTAGCTGTTGATTGACTAATAGCCTACTGATTCTGTTAGCTGTTTGTGATTTAATAGCCTACTGATTCTGTTACTGTTTTGATTGACTAATAGCCTACTGATTCTGTTAGCTGTGTTTGATTTGACTAATAGTACCTACTGATTCATGCTTCCCTGCTGTGATTACTACATAGTCTACTTGGATTCTGTGAGCACCAAGCCTCATGTTACCTGTTTGGGTGACTAATAGCCTACTGATTCTGTGAGCACCAAGCCTCATGCAACGGCAACATGGCAGATAAAGCTACTTCACCGATGCGGCTGTTTTTAATATTTGCTTTGCTGTAATTAAGGCTTTACCATTTTATTTCTTGAGAACTTATAATTTATTCAGTGTTGTTTACACGGTTCCAAACAGACAGAACAATGATATTATCATCTAACCGCACCTGTTTGTCACAATATGCAGCTCCTGTACCCTCGTTTCTCTTCATCTCCTTGTTAGTATAATTAACACCATTATAACAATAATTAATGTCATTATCATTTGCAGGCTTTGTATAACCACCATGGGGCTGTAGGCCTAGGAACGTGTCCTGTTCAGTCTTAATACTGTTACTTAGGCCTGTATTTCAATATATAGGCTACTGGATAAATCAATCTTTCCTTCCTTCATGCCATCACACAGCTTATGAGACATTAATGCTTTGAAATGCAATCAAAAAAAGTTGTTAAAATTAAATAACAAAGGGAGGTTTAAATAATTAGCCTAAAGAATAAATAATTCTCAATTCACAAATGCATGCAACTGTTTTTAGTCTGCTGTAATCAAGGCTTTATATATATATTTTCGTTAGAACAGACTCTCTGGTACACCTATTTAGTGTTGTTTACACCGTTCCAAATGGTCAAACCAAATAATAGTGTAATCTAACTAACTGTTTGGCACACATAATATTCACGCAACTCTTGCTCCTATACCCTCCTTTATCTGGATCTCCAGTAGTTTCCACAAGTCAAATGTCTTCCACAGATCTGACCTTCCCTTTCCCTCCTGAGCAACCAGTAAACAATCCCCGTTTCCAGTGTATTTTTCACATCCTCCACATCCATTATGCTGTCATGTGTTACTGTGTTCAGAGTTTGTTATAACCAATTTATTGATACCGACGCTCACACTTTTCACATAAAGAGAGCAAGGGATGAGGGAAATGTTTTTCCCCAAAATTTGGGGATTTCTTTAAACAGAACTTTGCAGTCAGAAACAAGAAACTGAATGTCTGAAATGACGTAGCAGCTACACCACGGACAGCGTGATAAACCCTCCTCTGCTGTGGTGCCTTTCCTCTGCAGTAGGGAGGAGAGGGGGACAGCGTGATAAACCCTGCTCTGCTGTGGTGCCTTTCCTCTGCAGTAGGGAGGAGAGGGGGACAGTGTGACGTGATAAACCCTCCTCTGCTGTGGGTGCCTTTCCTCTGCAGTAAGGGAGGAGAGGGGAACAGCGTGATAAAACCCTGCTCTGCTTGTGGCCTTTCCTCTGCCAGTAGGGAGGAGAGGGGGACAGTTGTGATTAAACCTGGCTCTGCTGTGGTGGCCTTTCCTCTGCAGTAGGGAGGAGAGGGGGACAGCGTGATAAACCCTGCTCTGCTGTGGTGCTTTCCTCTGCAGTAGGGAGGAGAGGGGGACAGCGTGATAAACCCTGCTCTGCTAGTGGCTGCCGTTTTTTCCTCTGCAGTGTGGAGGAGAGGGGGACAAGCGTGATAAACCCTGCTCTGCTGTTGGTGCCTTTCCTCTGCAGTAGGGAGGAGAAGGGGGACAGCTGATAAACCCTGCTCTGCTGTGGTGCCTTTCCTCTGCAGTAGGGAGGGAGGGGGACAGCGTGATAAACCCTGCTCTGCTGTGTGCCCTTTCCTCTGCAGTAGGGAGGAGAGGGGGACAGCGTGATAAACCTGCTCTGCTGTGGTGCCTTTCCTCTGCAGTAGGGAGGAGAGGGGGACAGCGTGATAACCTGCCCTGCAGTGGGAGGAGAGGGACATCGTGATAAACCTGTCGCTGGTGCCTTTCTCTGCAGTAGGGAGGAGAGGGGGAACAGCGTGATAAACCCTGCTCTGCTGTGTGTTTTCTGCAGTAGGGAGGAGAGGGGAACAGCGTGATAAACCCTATGCTGTGGTGGCTGTTCCTGCTGCAGTAGGGAGGAGAGGGGGACAGCAGGTCAATACCACTGCTCTGCTGTGGTCTCTTTCTCGCAGTAGGGAGGAGAGGGGGGACGCGTGATAAACCACTGTCTTGCTGTGGTGCCTTTCTCTGCAGTAGGGAGGAGAGGGGGACAGACGTGATAACCCTGCTCTGCTGTGGTGCTTTTCTGTGCAGTAGGGAGGAGAGGGGGAACAGCGGATAAACCTCTCTGCTTGTGGTGGCCTTTCCTCTGCAGTAGGGAGGAGAGGGGGAACAGCGGATAAACACTGCCTTGGCATAGGGAAAGGAGAGGGGACACAGCGTGATAAACCTCTTGCTTTCTGCAGTAGGAGGAGAGGGGGACGCTGAAAACCTGTCTCTGGTCTTTCCTCTGCAGTAGGGAGGAGAGGGGGACAGCGTGATAAACCCTGCTGCTGTGGTTGCCTTTCCTCTGCAGTAGGGGAGGAGAGGGGGTACAGCGTGGCTAAACCTGCTCTGCTGTGGTGCCTTTCCTCTGCAGTAAGGGAAGGAGAGGGGGACAGCGTGATAAACCCTGCTCCTGCGTGTGCCTTTTTCGCTCTGCAGTAGGGAGGAGAGGGGGACAGCGGATAAAACACTTCTGCTGTGGTGTCTTTCTGCTGCAGTAGGGAGGAGAGGGGACAGCGTGATAAACCTGTCTGGCTGTGGTGGCCTTTCCTCTGCAGTAGGGGAGGAGAGGGGGACAGACATGATAACGGACACTGCTCTGCTGTGGTGCTTTCCTCTGCAGTAGGGAGGAGAGGGGGACAACAGCTTGTAAACCTCCTCCTGCTGTGGTGCTTTCTCTAGCCAGTAGGGAGGAGAGGGGGAACAGCGTGCGTAAACCCTGCTCTGCTGTGGTGCTCTTTCTCTGGCAGTAAGGGAGGAGAGGGGGTACAGCGTGATAAACACTCTCTGCGTGTGGGAAGGGAGGGGGAACACGTGATAAACACTGCTGTGGTGCCCTTTCCTCTGCAAGTAGGGAGGAGAGGGGGACAGCATGGATAACCCTGCTCTGCTGTGGTGGCCTTTTCCTGCTGCAGTAGGGAGGAGAGGGGACAGCGGGCAATAAACCCGACTTCCTATGCTGCTTGGGGGTGCCTTTTCCTCTGCAGTAGGGAGGAGAGGGGGACGCCGGAATAAACGCTGCTTCTAGCTGTGGTGCCTTTCCTTCTGCAAGTAGGGAGGAAGGAGGGTACAGCGTTGATAACATGCTGCTCTGCGTAGGGAAGTTGAGAGGGCGGACAGCGTGGTAAACACCTAATCATCTGCTGTGGTGCTTTCTCGTGCAGTAGGAGAGAGGGGGACAGCGTGATAAACCTGCTCTGCTTGTGTGTGCTTTCCTACTGCAGTAGGGAAGGCAGAGGGGGACACAGGGAATAAACCCTGCTCTGCTGTTGGTGCCTTTCTCCTGCAGTATGGGAGGAGAGGGTGGACAGGTGATTAACCCTGCTCTGCTGTGGTGCCTTTCCTCTGCAGTAGGGAGGAGCGGGGACAACCGTGAATAAACACTGCTCTGCTGAGTAGGGAGGAGAGGGGGACAGCGTGAATAAACACTGCTGTTGGTGCCTTTTCTGCAGTAGGAGGAGAGGGGGACAAGCATGGTAAACCCTATCTGGCTGTGGTGCTTTACCTCTGCAGTAGGAGGCAGAGGGGGACAGCGTGATAAACCCTCTTGCTGTGGTGGCCTTTCCTCTGCATAGGGAGGAGAGGGGGACAGCGTGTAAACCTGCTCTGCTGTGGTGCTTTCCTCTGCAGTAGGGAGGAGACGGGGGACAGCGTGATAAACCCTGCTCTGCTAGTGGTGCTTTCTTCTGCAGTAGGGAGGAGAGGGGGACAGCGTGATAAACCTGCCTCTGCCCCTCTGCAGTAGGGAGGAGAGGGGGACAGCGTGCAGTAAACACTGCTCTGCAGTAGGGAGGAAGAGGGGGACAGCATGATAAACCCTTGCCTCTGCTGTGGTGCCTTTCCCTCTGCAGTAGGTGAGGAGAGGGGGACAGGCTTGATAAACCCTCTGCTTGTGGTGCCTTCCTCTGCAGTAGGGAGGAGAGGGGGACAGCGTGGATAAACCCTCTCTGGCAGTAGGGAGGAGAGGGGGACAGCGTGATAAACCCTCCTTCTGCAGTAGGGAGAGGGGGACAGCGTGATAAACCGCTTGCGTGGCCTTTCTCTGCAGTAGGGAGGAAGGGGGACGGCGTGATAAACCTGCTCTGCAGTAGGAGGGAGGGGGACGGCGTGATAAACCCTCCTCTGCAGTAGGGAGGAGAGGGGGACAGCGTGATAAACCCTCCTCTGCAAGTAGGGAGGAGAGGGGACAGCGTGATAAACCCTCCTCTGCATAGGGAGGAGAGGGGACAGCGTGAATAAACCTCTCTGCAGTAGGGAGGAGAGGGGGGCAGCCGTGATAAACCCTCCTCTGCAGTAGGGAGGAGAGGGGGACAGCGTGATAAACCTCCTCTGCAGTAGGGAGGAGGAAGGGGGACAGCGTGATAAACCCTCCTCTGCATAAATTATTAGGGGAGGAGAGGGGGACAGCGTGAATAAACCCTCCTCTGCAGTAGGGAGGAGGGGGGACAGCGTGATAAACCCTCCTCTGCAGTAGGGAGGAGAGGGGGACAGCGTGATAAACCCTCCTCGCAGTAGGGAGGAGGGGGGACAGCTGATAAACCTCCTCTGCAGTAGGGAGGAGAGGGGGACAGCGTGAATAAACCACTCCTCTGCAGTAGGAGGAGAGGGGGACAGCGTGATAAACCCGTGCCTCTGCAGTAGGGGAGAGGGGACAGCGTGATAAACCCTCCTCTGCAGTAGGGAGGAGAGGGGACAGCGTGATAAACCCTGCTCTGCTGTGTGCCTTCTTGCAGTAGGGGAGGAGAGGGGGACAGCGTGATAAATCCCTACCCTCTGCAGTAGGGGAGGAGAGGGGACAGCGTGATATAACCCTCCTCTGCGTAGGGAGGTAGAAGGGACGCGTGATAAACCCTCCTCTCAGTAGGGAGGGGGAGGGCAGCGTGATAAACCCTCCTTGCAGTAGGGAGGAGAGGGGGACAGCGTGATAAACCCTGCCTCTGTTCTTCTGAGTAGGGAGGAGAGGGACAGCGTGATAAACCTCCTCTGCAGTAGGGGGATGAGGGGGGACAGCGTGAATAACGACCTCTCTGCAGTAGGGAGGAGAAGGGGGACAGCGTGAATAACCCTACCTCTGCAGTAGGGAGGAGAGGGGGACAGCGTGATAACCTCTGCAGTAGGGAGGAGAGGGGGACAGGCGTGATAACCCTCCTGCATAGGGAGGGAGAGGGGGACAGCGTGATAAACCTCTCTGCAAGTGGGAGGAGTGGGGGACAGCGTATAAACCCTCTGCAGTAGGGAAGAGGGGACGCGTGATAAACCCTCTGCAGTAGGGAGGAGAGGGGGACAGCGTGATAAAACCCTCCTCTGCATAAGGGAGGAGAGGGGGACAGGCGTGAATAAACCCCTCTGCAGTAGGGAGGAGAGGGGGACAGCGTGATAAACCCTCCTTGCAGTAGGGAGGAGAGGGGGGACAGCGTGATAAACCCTCTGCAGTAGGGAGGAGCAGGGGGACAGCGTGATAAATCCTCCTCTGCAGTAGGGAGGAGAGGGGGACAGGCGTGATAAACCCTCTGCCGTAGGGAGGAGGGGGACGCGTGATAAACCCTCTCTGCAGTAGGGAGGAGAGGGGGACAGCGGTGATAAACCCTCCTCTGCAGTAGGGAGGAGAGGGGGACAGCCGTGATAAACCCTCTCTGCAGTAGGGAGGAGAGGGGGACAGCTGGATAAACCTCCTCTGGCCGTAGGGAGGAGAGGGGGACAGCGTGTAACCCTCCTTGCAGTAGGAGGAAGGGGGACAGCGTGATAAACCCTCTGCAGTAGGAGGAGGGGGGGACAGCGTGAATAAACCCTCTGCAGTAGGGAGGAGAGGGGGACAGCGTGATAAACCCTCCCTGCAGTAGGGAGGAGAGGGGGACAGCGTGATAAACCCTCTCTGCAGTAGGGAGGAGAGGGGGACAGCGTGATAAACCCTCCTCTGCAGTAGGGGAGGGTGGGGACAAGCGTCGATAAACCCTCCTCTGGACAGTAGGCGGAGGAGAGGGGACCAGCGTGTGATAAACCCTCCAGTAGCTGGGACCAAGTAGGTGATAAACCCTTAGGGAGAGGGGGACAGCGTGATAACCCTCCTCTGCAGTAGGGGAGGAGAGGGGGGACAGCGGTGATAAACCCCTCCCTGCAGCTAGGGAGGAGGACGGGACACGGTGATAACCTCCTCTGCAGTAGGGACGGAGGGGGACAGCGGGATAAACCCTCCTCTGCAGTAGGAGATGGAGAGGGGACAGCGTGATAAACCTACCTCTTGCTAGTAGGGAGAGGGGGGACAGCGTGAATAACCCTCCTCTGCAGTAGGGAGGGGACAGCGTGATAAACCCTCCTCTGCAGTAGGGAAGGGGGACAGCGTGATAAAACCCTCCTCTGCAGTAGGGAGGCGGCGACAGCGTGATAAACCCTCCTCTGCAGTAGGGAGGAGAGGGGGACAGCGTGATAAACCCTCCTCTGCAGTAGGGAGGAGAGGGGGACAGCGTGATAACCCTCCTTGCAGTAGGGAGGAGAGGGGACAGCGGAATAAACCCTCTCTGCCAGTAGGGAGGAGAGGGGGACAGCGTGATAAACCCTCTGCAGTAGGGAGGAGAGGCGACGGCGTGAATAAACCCTCCTTCTGCAGTAGGGAGGAGAGGGGGACGGCGTGATAAACCCTCTCTGCAGTAGGGAGAGAGGGGACGCGTGATAAACCCTCCTCTGCAGTAGGGCAGGAGAGGGGGAAGCGTGAAACCCTCCCTGCAGTAGGGAGGAGGGGGGACAGCGTGATAAACCCTCCTCTGCAGTAGGGAGGAGAGGGGGACGGCGTGATAAACCCTCCTCTGCAGTAGGGAGGAGAGGGGGACAGCGTTGATAAACCCTCTGCAGTAGGGAGGAGAGGGGGACGGCGTGATAAACCCTCCTCTGCAGTAGGGAGGAGAGGGGACAGCGTGATAAACCCTCTGCAGTAGGGAGGAGAGGGGGGACAGCGTGATAAACCCTCTGCAGTAGGGAGGAGAGGGGGACAGCGTGATAAAGCCCTCTGCAGTAGGGAGGAGAGAGGGGACAGCGTGATAACCCCTCTGCAGTAGGGAGAGAGGGGGGACGGCGTGCGCCAGTCACACAGGCCACCTGTGCTGTCATTGTTTTAAACACAGTGTGACCATCAGGCTCTTTCTTCATCCATTTAGGTCTTAATTATTCAATCAAACAGTGTGCTTAAAGCATCAGACAAGCTCAGTGCATATGTAGTTTGATATTATTCAAACACATAGGGTGTGTGTCTATGTATGAAGAATTTTTTTTTGCAAAATTTAGACAATCGATTGGTCGAGAAGAACAGGACGACTCTCGGTTGACATATTTTTTTATATATATATTTTTCCCCCGGGGACAGTCCTGGTCGTTACAAGCTTCCGTTAGCTGTGCAGTAGAACAAGAGGCTAATCAACTTCACACTTTAGTGGCTTGAAAATACGATGACATTGCTAAAGTGTCCGAATAATTAGTAGGATACAACTTTGTTCCACTTATGTCGTCAAATGTAATAGCTAGCAATGCTAAAATGAGATGGTGTCCCCTCAATGCTAAAGTGAGATGGTGTCCCTCAATGCTTAAAATGAGATGGTGTCCCCTCAATGCTAAAATGAGATGGGTGTCATATGAAATGGTGTCATATGATGAATGGTGTCCCTCAATGCTAAAATGAGATGGTGTCATATGAAATGGTGTCATATGAGATGGTGTCCCCTCAATGGTAATATGAGATGGTGTCATATGAAATGGTGTCCCCTCAATCTTAGCTTAAGTTATACTGCATCCAAAGTCAATATGGCGACATCACAAAGATGACAAAAGGTCTCCTTATCTTCCTATTTTCTAAATGTCATCGTGTTTTCAAGCCACAGTACTGCACTTTAAACCAAATCTTCATCAGCGATTATTGACGATGCATTGAGTAGAATGCTCAGTGAGGGCATTAGTCTTAAAACAAACGTTCAAACAATAGTGACCACCAATAGGACCGTAGACGCCGCGTCCGGACCGTAGACGCCGCGTCCGGGACGTAGACGCCGCGTCCGGGACCGTAGACGCGCGTCGGACCGTAGACGCCGCGTCCGGACCGTAGACGCCGCGTCCGGACCGAGACGCCGCGTCCGGGACCGTAGACGCCGCGTCCGGGACCGTAGAAACAAAGATAACATTGGACCCTGTACACATCACACACAACTCCTCCACTCACCATATCTGTAGTTTGATCTTCTTTCCCTGGAGTTCAACAGTTTTGATCTTGAAGTCTATTCCTGGAATAACACAAAGAAACACATTAATACAGAAATCTCCTTTAGAGTACGTGACCTCTACAGAGAAACACATTAATACGGCTCCCTTTAGAAGTAGTGACCTCTACAGAGAAACCACATTAATACAGGCCTCCTTTAGAGTAGTGACCTCTACAGAGAAACACATTAATAACAGGCCTTCTTAGAGTAGTGACCTCTACAGAGGAACACATTAATCAGGCCTCCTTTAGAGTAGTGACCTCTACAGAGAAACACAATTAATACAGGCCTCCTTTAGAGTAGTGGACCTCTACAGAGAAACACATTAATACAGGCCTCCTTTAGAGTAGTGACCTCTACAGAGAAACACATTATACAGGCCTCTTTAGAGTAGTGACCTCTACAGAGGACACATTAATACAGGCCTCCTTTAGAGTTAGTGACCTCTACAGAGAAACACATTAATACAGGCCTCCTTTAGAGTAGTGACCTCTACAGAGAAACACATTAATACAGGCCTCCTTTAGAGTAGTGACCTCTACAGAGGAAACACATTAATACAGGCCCTCTTTAGAGTAGTGACCTCTACAGAGGG
>NW_019944285.1:48514-57028 GCF_002910315.2 Salvelinus sp. IW2-2015 | reverse complement strand
AGAGGGGACAGCGTGATAAGACCCTGCTCCTGCGCTGTGGTTGCCTTTTCCTCTTGCCACGTAAGGGAGGTAGAGGGGACACGCTGTATAATTTGCCCTCCTCTGTGCTCCAGTACAGGGAGGGGAGCGGGACAGCGTGAATAAACCCTGCTCCTGCACGTAGGGAGGAGAGGGCGCATGCGTTGAATAAACCACTCCTGCATGGGAGAGGGGGCACGGACTAAGCTAATTGGAACGCATAGAGGGGCAGGGTGCGACAGGGCGCTCGGATAAAAGCACACTCGCTGCGCGACGTAGGGAGGAGGGGGGACAGCGCGTTGATATAAACCCAACTCTCTAGAGAGGGGCGACACGTGATCTCGAGTGGACGGAGTGGGGGACAGCGTGATAAACCCTGCGCAGAGGGAGGAGGAGGGGGACAGCGTTTGATTAAACCCTCTGCCAAGATAGGCCGGATCGAGAGGGGAACAGCGTTGTAAAACCCTCCTCTGCAGTTAGGGAGTGAGTAGGGGGACACGCAGTGATAAACCCTGCTCCTGCCCAGTAGGAGGAGAGGGCGGACAGCGTGATAAACCCTCCTCTGCAGTAGGAGAGAGAGGGGGACAGCGTGATAAACCCTCTGCAGTACGGGAAGGAGAGGGGGACAGCGTGATAAACCTCCTCTGCAGTAGGGAGGAGAGAGGGGACAGCGTGAGATAAACCCTTGCAGCTAGGGAGGAGTGGGGACAGCGTGATAAACCCCTCTGCAGTAGGAGGAGACGGGGACAGCCGTGATAAACCCTCGCTCTGCAGTAGGGAGAGAGTGGGGGACAGCCAGTGATAAACCCTCCTCTGCAGTCAGGAGGAGAGGGGGACAGCCGTGATAAACCCTCCTCTCTGCAGTAGGGAGGAGAGGGGGACAGCGTGATAAACCCTCCTCTGCAGTAGGCTGAGGAGAGGGGACAGCGTGATAAACCCTCTGCAGTAGTGAGGAGAGGGGACAGCGTGATAAAACCCCCTCTCATAAGGGAGAGGGGGACAGCGTGATAAACCCTCCTCTGCAGTAGGGAGGAGAGGGGGACAGCGGTGATAAACCCTGCTCTGCAGTAGGGAGGAGAGAGGGGACAGCGGGATAACTCCTCTTGCAGTAGGACGGAGGGGGACAGCGCGGATAAACCCTCCTCTGCAGTAGGAGAGGAGAGGGACAGCGTGAGTAAACCCTTCCTCTGCAGTAGGGGAGAGGGGGCGACAGCGTGATAAAACCCTCCTCTGCAGTAGGGAGAGAGAGGGCACAAGCGTGATAAACCCGCCTCTGCAGTAGGGAGGAGGGGGACACGTGATAAAACCCTCCCTCTGCAGTAGGGAGAGAGGGGACAGCGTGATAAACACCCTCCTCTGCAGTAGAGAGTTGGAGAGGGGGACAGCGTGATACAACCCTCCTCTGCAGTAGGAGGAGAGGAGGGGAACAGCGTGATAAACCTCTGCAGTAGAGGAGGGGGACAGCGTGATAAACCCTCCTCTGCAGTAGGGAGGGGGACAGCGTGATAAACCCTCCTTCGTCAGTAGAGGAGGCGGGACAGCGTGATAAACCTCCTCTGCAGTAGGGAGGAGAGGGGGACAGCGTGATAAACCCTCCTCTGCATTAGGGAGAGGAGGGACAGCGTGATAAACCCTTCCTTTGCAGTAGGGCAGGACAAGGGGGACAGCGAGATAAAACCCTCCTCTTGCAGTAGGGAGGAGAGGGGGACAGCGTGATAAAACCCTCTGCAGTAGGGAGGAGAGGGGGACGGCGTGATAAACACCTCCTCTGCAGGTAGGTGAGGAAGAGGGGCGACGGCGTGATAAAACCCTCCTCTGCAGTAGGGAGGATGAGCGGGGACGCGTGTTGATGAAAACCCTCCTCTGCAGTAGGGAGGGAGAGGGGACAGCGTGATAAAACCCCTCCTCTGGCAGGTAGGGGTAGAGGGGGCGTACAGGCAGCTAGAGTGGAAAACGCGCATCCTCGACCCGAATAGATTAAGAGAGAAGAGACCCTGCGCGCTCTTGATAAAGTAGGCGCAGCTGCTGCTAGCAGTATAGGGTGACGGGACGAGAGTAAGACACCAGCTAACCGCTCTGCGAGATTAGTGGAGAGACAGCCTCGGTGGCGACGAGCTAGTGGGAGGAGAGTAAGACCGGCTCGAGTGCCTAGTGAATGGAGAGACCGCTCGCATCGGTGCGACAGGTAGGGTAGAGATAGAGACGCCCGTCCTCACATGCGCTAGAGTAGAAAGAGCACGCGTACGTATGGCGAGGTGAAGCAGCGATGAAGTAGAGACCGCGTGGATGCAGGTGAAGTGAGAGAGACCCGTCAGGGGTGAGCTAGCAGTGAAGTGAGAGAGGAAGGCACCCAGCTCCCTTCGCAATATAAAGGAAGCGCACTGCGATGCGAGGAACTAAGGCGTGGAATGAGAGCAGGCCTCGATCGACGCAGTAGGAGGAGGGCGTGATAAACCCTCTGCATAGGGAGGAGGGGGAGCGGGTGCGGCCAGTGAGCCGAGCGAGGCGAGCGGGTGGCTGTCGAGGTGTGTGTTAAATCTACAGGACCATCAGCTCCTTTCTTCATCCGAGTTGAGGTCTTATTATGCAATCAACAGCGAGTTAGCTTAAAGCCATCAGTGCCACAAGTGCTCAGTGCAAGTAAGTGAAGGTTGTGAGAGAGTGTATGTGCCAAAACCACACGTGCTAGCGTCCATGTTCTATATAGATCAAGAAGAATCTTACCTTTTTCTGGCAACCATTATGTATATGTCCAATACAGGTTAGCGCTCGAGAGAAAGGACTCTCACTTCATCGCGATTGTACAATTGCATTTTACGAAACAGGTCCATATATATATTAATGCCCGGACAGTCCTGGTCGTTCACAAGCTTCCGTTAGCTGTGGCAGTAGAACAGAAGGCTAATCAACTTCACACTGTAGTGGCTTGAAAATACGATGACATTGCGGTAAAGTGTCCGAGATAATTAGTAGGGACAACTTTCACTGTTATGTCGTCAAAGATGAATAGCTAGCAATGCTAAAATGATGATGGGTGTCCCCTCAATAGCATAAATGAGAGTGGTGTCCTCTCAATGCTAAAATGAGATGGTGTCCCCTCAATGCTAAATGAGATGGTGTCATATGAAATGTGTGTCATATGAGATGTGTTGCCCTCCAATGCTAAAATGAGATGGTGTCATATGAAATGGTGTCATATGAGATGGTGTCCCCTCAATGCTAATATGAGATGGTGTCATATGAAATGGTGTCCCCTCAATCTTAGCTTAAGTTATACTGCATCCAAAGTCAATATGGCGACATCACAAAGATGACAAAAGGTCTCCTTATCTTCCTATTTTCTAAATGTCATCGTGTTTTCAAGCCACAGTACTGCACTTTAAACCAAATCTTCATCAGCGATTATTGACGATGCATTGAGAGTAGAATGCTCAGTGAGGGCATTAGTCTTAAAAACAACGTTCAAACCAATAGTGACCACCAATAGGGACCGTAGACGCCGCGTCCGGACCGTAGACGCCGCGTCCGGGACCGTAGACGCCGCGTCGGCCGTAGACCGGTCCGCCGGAGCGCGTCCGACGTACGCCGCGTCCGGGACCGTAGACGCCGCGTCCGGGACCGTAGACGCCGCGTCCGGGACCGTAGAAACAAAGATAACATTGGACCCTGTACACATCACACACAACTCCTCCACTCACCATATCTGTAGTTTGATCTTCTTTCCCTGGAGTTCAACAGTTTTGATCTTGAAGTCTATTCCTGGAATACACAAAGAAACACATTAATACAGATCTCCTTTAGAGTAGTGACCTCTACAGAAACACATTAATACAGGCCTCCTTTAGAGTAGTGACCTCTACAGAGAAACACATTAATACAGGCCTCCTTTAGAGTAGTGACCTCTACAGAGAAAACACATTAATACAGGCCTTCTTTAGAGTAGTGGACCTCTACAGAGGAAACACATTAATACAGGCCTCCTTTAGAGTAGTGACCTCTACAGAGAAAACACATTAATACAGGCCCTCCTTTAGAGTAGTGACCTCTACAGAGAAACACATTAATACAGGCCTCCTTTAGAGTAGTGACCTCTACAGAGAAACACATTAAAACAGGCCTTCTTTAGAGTAGTGACCTCTACAGAGGAAACACATTAATACAGGCCTCCTTTAGAGTAGTGACCTCTACAGAGAAACACATTAATACAGGCCTCCTTTAGAGTAGGGACCTCTACAGAGAACACATTAATACAGGCCTCCTTTAGAGTAGGGACCTCTACAGAGAAACACATTAATACAGGCCTCCTTTTAGAGTAGTGACCTCTACAGAGAACACATTAATACAGGCCTCCTTTAGAGTGTGACCTCTAACAGAGAAAACACATTAATACAGGCCTCCTTTAGAGTAGTGACCTCTACAGAGAAACACATTAATACAGGCCTCCTTTAGAGTCGTGACCTCTACAGAGAAACACATTAATACAGGCCTCCTTTAGAGTAGTGACCTCTACAGAGAAACACATTAATACAGGCCTCCTTTAGAGTAGTGACCTCTACAGAGAAACACATTAATACAGGCCTCCTTTAGAGTAGTGACCTCTACAGAGAAACACATTAATACAGGCCTCCTTTAGAGTAGTACCTCTACAGAGAAACACATTTTTAATACAGGCCTCCTTTAGAGTAGTGACCTCTACAGAGAAACACATTAATACAGGCCTCCTTTAGAGTAGTGACCTCTACAGAGAAACACATTAGACCAGCCATATGGCTGTCGGCTACACTAGTTCATTTAGCAGGCAAGATTTGCTCAGAATTCCAAGACATTATTTATAACATGAATACAACTGAAGAAATAGAAAGGATATTTTCGCCAAACGATTTGATGAAGTGTGCACGTGGCTATTCTGTGTTGAGCGGTTAACAAAGAAACAGGTCCTCCTATATGCTTCAAATACAATTACTGTATAGCCATGATACAAACATTGGGTTATATGTTTAGATTTTTAATACATTTTAAGGCTGCATCATACGACTAATGATGATTTTAAAAAAGTTGCATGAAAGGCATGAGCTCTGTTGTTTCTTGTGGAAGCTGCACACACTTCATCAGCCGCTCATTCACAAATTTAACAAGCACTTGATAACATTCTCGCCAGGCCTTGAATTTCTCGGCGGCAACCCCCTTGTACGGCCGTAGTGCCACCTAAAAAAAAAAGCCATGCCTTTTGCAGCCAAAGGGGCCTTTGTACCATCGGGCTGAATATAATAATAACAACATTGGGCTGAATATAATAATAATTATAATTCCCTTCTCCCGGATGCCGTGCTCCGAAGCACCGCTCACTCACATGGCTCTCATGTATTGCAATTCTTATTAGCCAATGCCCGTCACGTGATCCGTTCCTTCTCACAGACATCTCAGCTAAGAAGGGGGATACCTAGTCAGATGTACAACAATGCATTCAACTGAAATGTGTTTTCCGCATTTAACCCAACCCCTCTGAATCAGAGAAGTGCGGAGGGCTGCCTTAAGCGACATCCACGCCCGGGGAACAGAGGGTTAACTGCCTTTCTCAGGGGCAGAACAACAGATTTGTCTTGTCAGCTCTGGGATTCAATCCAGCAACCTTTCGGTTACTGGCCCAACGCTCCTACCTGCCGCCCAGAAATAAGCTACAAGTGAATACAGACGTCGGGGACGCAACTGCGCACATCCCTCATCGAATTCCGATGGGAACACTGAAGATGCTAGAACTGTCCACATTTACTTTGTCAGCCAACAAGATAAGTAGGCGTAGCGAACAGCAAATGCACTAGTCTGTCGATCTACTATCCCCCATAGTACAAAAGGTGACCCATTCCATTCTGTGGAATAAATAAATATTCCAAACATAGTCTGAGACAGTTAGGCGCTACATCGGTTGTAAAACGGATTAAAGTGCTTCATTTTAAGAAGTTATTTGGCCACTTTAGCTGTGATACAAACATTATATGGGCTAGGATACATGAGGTGTGTGACTGATTTGAAAAAGTTGCTCAAAAAAGGCACACGGGCATCATTCACAGGCTAATAGGCTAATATTGTCACCCATCATTTAACTTAATGTTGTCCTTACATATACTAAATAATGTGTGCAAAATTAGTTTTGATTTAGAATGGACCATTATCATGCAGTGGTCTCTTAGGAAAGAAAATACATGCATTTAAAAAGAAAATGGAGGACCCATTTCCCATGGTTCAATTTCAAGCCAGCCAGGTAGGCTATACTCCTGTTGTAAAGATAAGCAATGTGCTTAATATTAGGCAAGTTGAGAAATAAATCTGATGGGATCCTCTTTTTAATAGAGGCCATCAAAACGATTTAAAATCACACATTTTCTCACAGCCTATTGAAATGTTGCGCAACATGAGCAATCATGAAGTGTTTATCAGAATTTTGATTACATTTGCATTGATGTCAGAGGGACAGGTAACACGTTTTGGTAGGCAACTAAAGACCATCAACAATAGAGCTTGGAGAAGCCTAGTTACCGTGACAACATTTGACTGTGGTTATGACTCGTGACCGCGGGTGTGTCGGTAACACGGTCACTGTAACAGCCCTAGCCAGGCGCACCAGTTTGTGTTAAGAACTTTTCAAGCTCAACAGTTTCCCATGTGCATCTATAAGTCTTTGCTAGGTAAAGCCCCACCTTCTCAGCTCACTGGTCACCATAGCAACACCCACCCGTAGCACACGCTCCAGCAGGTATATTTCACTTGTCACCCCCAAAGCCAACACTTCCTTTGGCCGCCTTTCCTTCCAGTTCTCTGCTGCCAATGACTGGAATGAATTACAAAAATCTCTGAAGCTGGAGACTCGTATCTCCCTCTCTAACTTTAAGCATCAGCTGTCAGAGCAGCTTACCGATCACTGTACCTGTACACACCCAATCTGTAAATAGCCCACCCAACTACCTCATCCCCATATTATTACTCACCCTCTTGCTCTTTTGCACCTCAGTATCTCTACTTGCACATCATCATCTGCACATCTATCACTCCAGTATTAATGCTCAATTGTAATTACTTTCACCTCTATAGGGCCTGTTTATTGCCTTCCTTCCTACATTTGCACACATTGTACATAGATTTCTTCTATTTTGTGTTATTGACAATGTTTGTTTATCTGTAACTCTGTGTTGTTGTTGTTGTCGCACTGCTTTGCTTTATCTTGGCCAGGTCTCAGTTGTAAATGAGAACTTGTTCTCAACTAGTCTACCTGGTTAAATAAAGGCGTTCTCAACTAGCCTACCTGGTTAAATAAAGGGTTCTCAACTACCTACCTGGTTTAAATAAAGGTCTTCAACTAGCCTACCTGTTAAATAAGGTGTTCTCAACTGGCCCTACCTGGTTAAATAAAAGGTGTTCTCAACTGCCGCCTAACCTGGTTAAATAAAGGTGTTCTCAACTGGCCTACCTGGTTAAATAAAGGCTGTTCTCAGACTGATCTACCTGGTTAAATAAAGGTGTTCTCAACTAGTCTACCTGGTTAAATAAAGGTGTTCTCAACTAGTCTACCTGGTTAAATAAAGGTGTTCTCAACTAGTCCTACCTGGTTAAATAAAGGTGTTCTCAACTGTCTACCTGGTTAAATAAAGGTGTTCTCAACTAGTCTACCTGGTTAAAATAATGGTTGTCTCAACTGTCTACCTGGTTAAATAAGTGTTCTCAACTAGTCTACCTGGTTAAATAAAGGTGTTCTCAACTAGTCTACCTGGTTAAATAAAGGTGTTCTCAACTAGCTACCTGGTTAAATAAAGGTGTTCTCAACTAGTCTACCTGGTTAAATAAAAGGTGTTCTCAACTAGTCTACCTGGTTAATAAAGGTGTTCTCAACTAGTCTACCTGTTAAATAAAGGTGTTCTCAACTAGTCTACCTGGTTAAATAAAAATGTTCTCAACTAGCCTACCTGGTTAAATAAAGGTGAAATAACTAGTCTACCTGTTTAAATAAGATGTTCTCAACTAGCCTACCTGGTTAAATAATGATGTTCTCAACTGCCACTCTGGTTAAATAAAGGTATCTGGCCTACCTGGTTAAATAAAGGTTTCTCAACTAACCTACCTGGTTAAATAAAGGTGTTCTCAACTAGTCTACCTGGTTAAATAAAGGTGTTCTCAACTAGCCTACCTGGTTAAATAAAGGTCTTCTCAACTAGCCTACCTGGTTAAATAAAGGTTTCTCAACTAGCCTACCTGGTTAAATAAAGATGTTCTCAACTAGCCTACCTGTTAAAAGTGTTTCTCAACTAGCCTACCTGGTTAAATAAAGATGTTCTCAACTGGCCTACCTGGTTAAATAAAGCTAACTTGGCCTACCTGGTTAAATAAAGGTGTTCTCAACTAGCCTACCTGGTTAAATAAAGGTGTTCCCAACTAGCCTACCTGGTTAAATAAAGGTGTTCTTCAACTAGCTACCTGGTTAAATAAAGTGTCTTTCAACTAGCCTTA
>NW_019944285.1:37891-44541 GCF_002910315.2 Salvelinus sp. IW2-2015 | reverse complement strand
TCTACCTGGTTAAATAAAGGTTTCTCAACTAGTCTACCTGGTTAAATAAAGGTTTCTCAACTGGCCTACCTGGTTAAATAAAGGTGTTCTCAACTGGCCTACCTGGTTAAATAAAGGTGTTCTCAACTGGCCTACTGGTTAAATTAAAGTGTTCTCAACTAGCCTGGTTAAATAAAGGTGTTCTCAACTAGCCTACCTGGTTAAATAAAGGTGTTCTCAACTAGCCTACCTGGTTAAATAAAGGTGTTCTCAACTAGCCTACCTGGTTAAATAAAGATGAAATCTTGGTTCATCACCCAAAGGACATCCAGCCAACTTGAGACAACTGTGGGAAGTATTGGAGTCAACATGGGCCAGCCTCCCTGTGGAACGCTTGTAGAGAACATGCCCTGACAAATTGAGGCTGTTCTGAAGGCAAAATGGGGTGCAACTCAAAATTAGGAAGCTTTTCTTCATATTTTTTTTTTACACTCAGTGTAGATCTTTCATTCTAATTTAATGCAAGTCTAATAAGCGTTAGATCCATTCTGTCAATGTTTCTACGATTTGTTTAGTTTGGGTTTTGTACATCAGCTTCAAAACAGCAGAAAATATTTTAATTTCAGAAACCAGGAAGTGACAGCACGCCCCATCAATGTCGAAAGGGGCGGCAGTGGAGCATATCGAGAGCTTCAAGTTCCTCGGTGTCCAAATGACTAGACTTAAAAATGGTACAAACACACACACAGTCGTGAAGGCGGTGAAACACTGCCTTCGGGCCATCAAATCCTGAAAAGGTTATTCAGCTGTACCACTGACAATAGCACCGCCTTTGATCAAATGGAGCTACAGAGGGTTGTGCGGACAGTATATCACTGGGGCCGAGCTCTCTGCCATCCAGGACCTCTTTATCAGGCGGTGTGAAAAGGCACAAAAAAATCTAAATGCTTTGGCGAGGTCGGTGTGAAAGAACTTGACTGGCCAGCACAGAGCGCTGAACTCAAGCCCATCAAACACCATTGGGATGAATTGGAACGAGACAGGTGTATGATAATGGTCCATTCAAATTGTCACACGCACCGAAAACAACAGGTGTAGACCTTAGTGCAATGCTTACTTACAAGCCCCTATCCAACAACGCAGTATAAAAATACGATTAAGAAATAAGAGTAACAAGTAGTTGAGTTAGGGTGTCAGGTTGTCCTGACTCTCTGAGGTCATTAAAGATCCCATGGCACTTGTCGTAAGAGTAGGGGTGTCAACCGCGGTGTCCTGGCTAAATTCACAATCTGCCCCTCATACCATCACGGTCACCTAATAATCCCCAGTTTACAATTGGCTCATTCATCCCCCCTCTCCCCTGTAACTATTCCCCAGGTCGTTGCTGTAAACAAAATCATTTGGTGTGCTTTCGTCGTAAAGCCTTTTTGAAATTGGACACTGTGGCTGGATTTGCAACAAGTGTATCTTTAAAATGGTGTAAAATACTTGTATGTTTGAGGAATTTTAATTATGGGATTTCTGTTTTGAATTTGGCGCCCTGCAGTTTCACTGGCTGTTGACTAGGTGGGACGCTACCGTCCCACAAGCGTCCCACATACCCTAGTGAGGTTAACTAGGCAGGTCAACACTGGTAGAAATTAGGTAAAATTATGTAAGTTTCCCTGCATTAAAGTCCACGGACACTAGGGGCACCTCCTCTGGATGAGCATTTTCCTGTTTGCTTATGGCCTAATACAGCTCATTGAGTGCCATATTGGTGCCAGCATCGGTTTGTGGTGGTAAATAGACGGCTACGAATAATATAAATGAAAACTCTTGTTAAATAGTGTGGTCTACAGCTTATCATGAGATACTCTACCTCAGGCAAGCTAAACACTGAGACTCCCTTAATATTATATTTTGTGCACTAGCTGTTATTTACAAATAGACACCACTTGTTTCACCGGAGGCAGCTGTTCTATCTTGCCGATGGAACAAAAACCCAGCCAGCTGTATGTTATCCGTGTCATTGTTCAGCCACAACTCAGTGAAACAAGATATTACAGTTTAATGTCCCGTTGGTAGGATAGTCTTGATCGAAGCACGTTGGCTAATTGGACTGATGGTAGAGGGGGATTACTCACTTGCCGTCAGATCCTTACAAGGCACCCCGAACCTACATACCCGATATCTCCGTCTCATCTTCATGCGAATGACGGGGATTTGGGCCTTGTCGAGTGTCTGAAGTAAATCCTTCACGTCCGACTCGTTAAAAAAAAATCGTAATCTGGTACGAGGCGAGTAATCGCTATGCTGATTTCCAGAATCTCTGACTGTGGCAGAAACATTATGTACAATGTATAAATTACAAATAACGCGAACACACACAATAGAACAATTGGTTAGAATCTCATCAAACGGCGGCCATATCTTCCGGCGCCATCATATCATTGTAAAACTAATTTCACACACATTATTTAGTGTATGTAACGCTGACTACACACGCAATCTCAAGAGTAAATACACAAACACCGGGACATCTATAGAGAGGATGTGGTCAATGGGGTGGTGGTCAGTATGTGGTCAGAGGGGTCGTTGACAACTTAAAACAATGTCAGAATTATAATTTTTTTCTTGTCCAGGATTAGAAGACAAGCTTTAATGTTGAGCCCTGTACTACCCCCCATAGTGGACAAGAGGACAAGCGTTAATGTCGAGCCCTGTACTATCCCCATAGTGGACAAGCGTTAATGTCGAGCCCTGTACTACCCCCATAGTGGACAAGCTTTAATGTCGAGCCCTGTACTATCCCATAGTGGAAAGCTTTTAATGTCGAGCCCTGTACTACCCCCATAGTGGACAAGCTTTAATGTCGAGCCTGTACTACCCCATAGTGGACAAGCTTTAATGTCGAGCCCTGTACTACCCCCCATAGTGGACAAGCGTTTAATGTCGAGCCCTGTCTACCCCCATAGTGGACAAGCTTTAATGTCGAGCCCTGTACTACCCCCATAGTGGACAAGCTTTAATGTCGAGCCCGTACTATCCCCATAGTGGACAAGTGTTAATGTCGAGCCCCTGTACTATCCCCATAGTGGACAAGCGTTAATGTCGAGCCCTGTACTACCCCATAGTGGACAAGAGGACAAGTGTTAATGTCGAGCCCTGTACTACCCCCATAGTGGCAAGAGGACAAGCGTTAATGTCGAGCCTGTACTACCCCATAGTGGAAAGCGTTAATGTCGAGCCCTGTACTATCCCATATAATGGACAAGCGTTAATGTCGAGCCCTGTACTACCCCATAGCGGACAAGCGTTAATGTCGAGCCCTGTACTACCCCCATAGTGGACAAGCGTTAATGTCGAGCCCTGTACTACCCCATAGTGGACAAGCGTTAATGTCGAGCCTGTACTACCCATAGTTGGACAAGCGTTAATGTCGAGCCCTGTACTATCCCATAGTGGACAAGCTTAATGTCGAGCCCTGTACTACCCCATAGTGGACAAGCGTTAATGTCGAGCCCTGTACTATCCCCATAGTGGACAAGAGGACAAGCGTTAATGTCGAGCCCTGTACTACCCCCATAGTGGACAAGCGTTAATGTCGAGCCCTGTACTATCCCCATAGTGGACAAGCGTTAATGTCGAGCCCTGTACTATCCCCATAGTGGACAAGCTTTAATGTCAAGCCCTGTACTATCCCCATAGTGGACAAGAGGACAAGCGTTAATGTCGAGCCCTGTACTACCCCATAGTGGCAAGCGTTAATGTCGAGCCCTGTACTACCCCCCATAGTGGACAAGCGTTAATGTCGAGCCCTGTACTATCCCCATGAAGTGGACAAGCTTTAATGTCGAGCCCTGTACTACCCCATAGTGGACAAGCGTTAATGTGGAGCCTGTACTCCCCATAGTGGACAAGCTTAATGTCGAGCCCTGTACTACCCCATAGTGGACCAAGCGTTAATGTTGAGGCCTGTACTATCCCCATAGTGGACAAAGCGTTAATGTCGAGCCCTGTACTACCCCATAGTGGACAAGCGTTAATGTCGAGCCCTGTATACCCCCATAGTGGACAAGCGTTAATGTCGAGCCCTGTACTACCCCCAATAGTGGACAAGAGGACAAGCGTTAATGCCGAGCCTTGTACTATCCCCATAGTGGACAAGAGGACAAGCATTAATGTCGAGCCCTGTACTACCCCCCATAGTGGACAAGCTTTAATGTCGAGCCCTGTACTATCCCATAGTGGACAAGTGTTAATGTCGAGCCCTGTACTATCCCCATAGTGGACAAGCGTTAATGTCGAGCCCTGTACTACCCATAGTGGACAAGAGGACAAGCGTTAATGTCGAGCCCTGTACTATCCCCATAGTGGACAAGAGGACAAGCGTTAATGTCGAGCCCTGTACTACCCCCATAGTGGACAAGACGACAAGCGTTAATGTCGAGCCCTGTACTACCTCCATAGTGGACAAGCGTTAATTTCGAGCCCTGTACTATCCCCATAATGGACAAGCGTTAATGTCGAGCCCTGTACTACCCATAGCGGACAAGCGTTAATGTCGAGCCCTGTACCACCCCCATAGTGGACAAGCGTTAATGTCGAGCCCTGTACTACCCCATAGTGGACAAGCGTTAATGTCGAGCCCTGTACTACCCCCATAGTGGACAAGCGTTAATGTCGAGCCCTGTACTATCCCCATAGTGGACAAGCTTTAATGTCGAGCCCTGTACTACCCCATAGTGGACAAGCGTTAATGTCGAGCCCTGTACTATCCCATAGTGGACAAGAGGACAAGCGTTAATGTCGAGCCCTGTACTACCCCCATATGTGGACAAGCGTTAATGTCGAGCCCTGTACTATCCCATAGTGGACAAGCGTTAATGTCGAGCCCTGTACTATCCCATAGTGGACAAGCTTTAATGTCGAGCCTGTACTATCCCCATAGTGGACAAGAGGACAAGCGTTAATGTCGAGCCCTGTACTACCCCCATAGTGGACAAGCGTTAATGTCGAGCCCTGTACTACCCCCATAGTGGACAAGCGTTAATGTCGAGCCCTGTACTATCCCATAGTGGACAAGCTTTAATGTCGAGCCCTGTACTACCCCATAGTGGACAAGCGTTAATGTGGACCCTGTACTATCCCCATAGTGGACAAGCGTTAATGTCGAGCCCTGTACTACCCCCATAGTGGACAAGCGTTAATGTTGAGCCTGTACTACCCCCATAGTGGACAAGCGTTAATGTCGAGCCCTGTACTACCCCCATAGTGGCAAGCGTTAATGTCGAGCCTGTACTACCCCCATAGTGGACAAGAGGACAAGCGTTAATGCCGAGCCCTGTACTATCCCCATAGTGGACAAGAGGAAAGCGTTAATGTCGAGCCCTGTACTATCCCCATAGTGGACAAGCGTTAATGTCGAGCCCTGTACTATCCCCATAGTGGACAAGCGTTAATGTCGAGCCCCTGTACTACCCCCATAGTGGACAAGCGTTAATGTCGAGCCTGTACTATCCCCATAGTGGACAAGAGGACAAGCGTTAATGTCGAGCCCTGTACTACCCCATAGTGGACAAGCGTTAATGTCGAGCCCTGTACTATCCCCCATGGTGGACAGCGTTAATGTCGAGCCCTGTACTACCCCCATAGTGGACAAGCGTTAATGTTGAGCCCTGTACTACCCCCATAGTGGACAAGCGTTAATGTCGAGCCTGTACTATCCCCATAGTGGACAAGCGTTAATGTCGAGCCCTGTACTACCCCAGTGGACAAGCGTTAATGTTGAGCCTGTACTACCCCACCATAGTGGACAAGCATTAATGCCGAGCCCTGTACTATCCCCATAGTGGACAAGCGTTAATGTCGAGCCCTGTACTATCCCCATGGTGGACAAGAGGACAAGCGTTAATGTCGAGCCCTGTACTATCCCCATAGAGGACAAGCGTTAATGTCGAGCCCTGTACTACCCCCATAGTGGACAAGCGTTAATGTCGAGCCCTGTACTATCCCATGGTGGACAAGCATTAATGCCGAGCCCTGTACTACCCCATAGTGGACAAGCGTTAATGTCGAGCCCTGTACTATCCCATAGTGGACAAGCTTTAATGTCGAGCCCTGTACTATCCCCATAGTGCAAGAGGACAAGCATTAATGTCGAGCCCTGTACTACCCATAGTGGACAAGCGTTAATGTCGAGCCCTGTACTATCCCAATAGTGGACAAGCTTTAATGTCGAGCCCTGTACTATCCCATAGTGGACAAGAGGACAAGCGTTAATGTGAGCCCTGTACTATCCCCATAGTGGACAAGCGTTAATGTCGAGCCCTGTACTACCCCATAGTGCAAGAGGACAAGCGTTAATGTCGAGCCTGTAACTATCCCCATAGTGGACAAGCGTTAATGTCGAGCCCTGTACTATCCCCATAGTGGACAAGAGGACAAGCGTTAATGTCGAGCCCTGTACTATCCCCATAGTGGACAAGCGTTAATGTCGAGCCTGTACTACCCCCATAGTGGACAAGCGTACAAGCTTCATGTCGAGCCCTGTACTACCCCCTAGTAGTGGACAAGCGTTAATGTCGAGCCCTGTACTATCCCCATAGTGGACAAGAGGACAAGCGTTAATGTCGGCCTGTATACCCCCATAGTGGACAAGCGTTAATGTCGAGCCCTGTATTCTCTCA
>NW_019944285.1:20473-35580 GCF_002910315.2 Salvelinus sp. IW2-2015 | reverse complement strand
AAGAGAGAGTAGAAATTTTATGTCGAGCCCTGTACTACCCATAGTGGACAAGCGTTAATATGGAGCCCTGTACTATCCCCATAGTGGACAAGCGTTAATGTCGAGCCCTGTACTATCCCATATGTGGACAAGAGGACAAGCGTTAATGTGGAGCCCTGTACTATCCCATAGGGACAAGCGTTAATGTCGAGCCCTGTACTACCCCATAGTGGACAAGCGTTAATGTCGAGCCTGTACTACCCCCATAGTGGACAAGCGTTAATGTCGAGCCCTGTACTATCCCCATAGTGGACAAGAGGACTCTGGGACGACAGATCCCAGTAGGCCGAGGCTACATAAAACAAACAACTTGAAAAAGCAATGAGTCTGATGCAATAGATCAGAATGTTTAGCTTAAAACGTTGATCAACTATTATTCATTCACATAATAACAATGTGCACAAGGCAGTAAGCTGCGCGTGACCGTTCCTTCCGTAATTAGCGGGAAAACACTGTTGTCGAAAGCACACTGCACATGAGTGGTATCATGCGACAGAAGAAGACATCCGTTAGACATGTAGAAAGAGGAGAGATCTAAAGATGCAACAACTGGCATGGCTTGCTAATGCTAATATGACTAGGATTATCATCGCTAGCATGGCTTGCTAATGCTAATATGACTAGGATTATCGACTAGCATGGCTTGCTAATGCTAAAATGACTAGGATTATCATCGACTAGCATGGCTTGCTAATGCTAATATGAACTAGGATTATCGTCGACTAGCATGGCTTGCTAATGCTAATATGACTAGGATTATCGTCGACTAGCATGGCTTGCTAATGCTAATATGACTAGGATTATCGTCGACTAGCATGGCTTGCTAATGCTAATATGACTAGGATTATCGTCGCACTAGCATGGCTTGCTAATGCTAATATGACTAGGATTATCGTCGACTAGCATGGCTTGCTAATGCTAATATGACTAGGATTATCGTCGACTAGCATGGCTTGCTAATGCTAATATGACTAAGGATTATCGTCGACTAGCATGGCTTGCTAATGCTAATATGACTAGGATTATCGTCGACTAGCATGGCTTTGCTAATGCTAATATGACTAGGATTATCGTCGACTAGCATGCTTGCTAATGCTAATATGACTAGGATTTTCGTCGACTAGCATGGCTTGCTAATGCTAATATGACTAGGATTATCGTCGACTAGCATGGCTTGCTAATGCTAATATGACTAGGATTATCGTCGACTAGCATGGCTTGCTAATGCTAATATGACTAGGATTATCATCGACTAACATGGCTTGCTAATGCTAATATGACTAGGATTATCGTCGACTAGCATGGCTTGCTAATGCTATATGACTGGATTATCGTCGACTAGCATGGCTTGCTAATATGACTAGGTTTTGAAGGTTTTCAAATCAACCAATAGAACATGAGAAACCATACGGGTTTCAATTGAAGCCTTTAGCCTAACAAAATTGCTTCAAAGTATCAAATCATTTAAGACATGCCTCATAATATGAAGTAAAGCGTTCAGGTTTCAAACAATGAAGTATGTTTTCAAAATGCACACTGCCTCCAGCTCATTGCCAAGTGGTGTGACATGCTAAAGCCTGCCTACTGTTGCCTATATGCACATGAATGGTGAATGTGAACACACGCTTCGATTACCAGTTGAAAAGTACAAAAATAGGAGCTCTTTTTAAATCGTGGTAATCAAGACTGTTTTTAACACATTTAGAAATTTGTGCAATGATTGGGCTTCTAAAAGCATGTTTCACTCCAGCAGCCACAGGAGCTGTGTGGAGGAGGTGGTGCAGCCACAGGAGCTGTGTGAGGAGGTGCAGCAGCCACAGGAGCTGTGTGAGGAGGTGCAGCAGCCACAGGAGCTGTGTGAGGAGGTGCAGCACAGGAGCTGTGAGAGGAGGTGCAGCCACAGGAGCTGTGTGAGGAGGTGCAGCCCAGGAGTTGTGAGAGGAGGTGCAGCCACAGGAGCTGTGAGAGGAGGTGTAGCCACAGGAGCTGTGAGAGGAGGTGCAGCAGCAGGAGCTGTGAGAGGAGGTGCAGCAGCAGGAGCTGTGTGAGGAGGTGCAGCAGCAGGAGCTGTGTGAGGAGGTGCGAGCACAGAGCTGTGAGAGGAGGTGCAGCCACAGGAGCTGTGAGAGGAGGTGCAGCAGCAGGAGCTGTGTGAGGAGGTGCAGCAGCAGACAGTCTATATGTATGTGTGGTGTTATAGGATACATAACGACTAATCAAATCAACATTTATTTGTCACGTGCGCCGATAGTGCAACAAAGGTATTAGGTGAATAATAGGTAAGTAAAGAAATAAAACAACAGTAAAAAGACAGGCTATAAAAGACAGTTAGTGAGGCTATATACAGACACCGGTTAGTCGGGCTGATTGAGGTAGTATGTACATGTAGATATGGTTAAAGTGACTATGCATATATGATGAACAGAGAGTAGCAGTAGCGTAAAAGAGGGGTTGGCGGGTGGTGGGTGGCGGGACACAATGCAGATAGCCCGGTTAGCCAATGTGCGGGCCTAACTAAATTTAATTCCACTAAATTATGCAAATTAACCTATAAACATAAGCATGACTGGTGAAATATATTTCCACCAACTGGTATTTCCATCAATGAATAGGCTAAAAAGCATTATTGTGCAATGGGATTATTGTCCTTCGCCCAGACAATTAGCCAGTGCCAATTTTATTGATTGACTTTTCAATAATTTTCTACTAGCCAAAAGCCAGCTATTACCGGCTAACGGATACCCTGACGCACACACACACACTACGAGAGATACTCCCTACCTTTCAATCCAATTGTTCTGATGAAGAACTCCGCTGAAAAACTGACTGCTAGATAAGTACTATGACAGGAGAGTTACTGACTGAAAACAGATTCTAGGTTCAAACTGCTTCTGGTTAAGGAGAGGAGGCAGAGGAAAGGTGTGTTTATTTAAGTAGGCAAGTCAGTTAAGAACACATTTTCATTTACAATGACGGCCTACACCGGCCAAACTCTAACGACGCCGGGACAATTGTGGGCCGCCATATGGGACTCCCAATTACGGCCAGAGGTGATACAGCCTGGAATCGAACCATGGTCTGTAGTGACGCCTCTAGCACTGAGATGCAGTGCCTTAGACCACTGACCCACTTGGGAGCCAGAAGACGGGAGAATGAGTAGAAAAAGAGAGAGGATAGAGAGAAGAGAGAGAGAGGATAGAGAGAAGAGAGGATAGAGAGAAGAGAGAGGGCAGAGGATAGGGGGTTTCCGGTGGTGGTGTATTTTGAGATGTAGCAGCATGTCTCTGAAGGTATGACTGCTGCGTCAGAGAGGGGGGGACACTCCTATTACACTGCACACACACCTATTGGGCTATTCTGATGAACACACTGCCCAACTCTGTGGCCAGTAAAGGTTACTGCAAGCTCCACTCTGTTGCTCTATGTGGCTGGAGAGGGATTTGGAGCCACAGACACTGTTTGGAGCCATGATCTCCTCACTAGTCCCACGACCATTAACAAGAGGGTGACTGCAACGTTTTTCTTATGTCATTTCATTTTGTTAAAACAAGGAAGAGACACCGTCCCCTGCTAGTAGTAGCTAGCTGGCAGCCTGGCTAGCTGGCTTTAGCGTGGCTAAAAACATAGCAAGCTAGCTAGCTGTTTTAGCTTACCACACATTCATGTCAAATAATCAGATGTATAATAAAAACATATGCCCGGGAAATATTGTTCTACTTGCTGGTGTAACCTACAACATTATCCCTGTTTAATATACTGCGTGTGTATTAATTCCAATATCCTCTAAAAATAGATGATGTTTTGGTAATGGAGAAGAGCAGGCTACATGGAGCAGGTTCTACCATGTCACAAGAGCCTGGAATCACTAGTTATTACTTCTAAACAAAATACATTATGGCTGAATTGGTGTAGTTTGGTTTAGCATTTGAATAGTAACCTAAATAGCAGCGTTTTACAAACTAGGAATCGCCTGATATGAAAATAGGGTCACGGGAGAATTTCCTAAATCCTGAAGAAAAAAATAATATATATATTCTAATATCTTTGTATGTCAAAATCATTGTAATGTGGTTAACATTAATCTAAATATTTATAATCTAAGAGATACAATTCAACGAGAGACCACCCTAATGTGATCATGGGAAAAGACAGCACTTGACCGTTGTACTTGAATCATTCCCCTGGTGAATCACTAGCTACACTATGAAACCACACACTATTGAATCATTCCCCTGGTGAATCACTAGCCACACTATTGAATCATTCCCATGGTGAATCACTAGCTACACTATGAAACCACACACTATTGAATCATTCCTCCTGGTGAATCACTAGCCACACTATGAAACCACACACTATTGAATCATCCCTGGTGAATCACTAGCTACACTATGAAAACCACACTATTGAATCATTCCCCTGGTGAATCACTAGCTACACTATTGAATCATCCCCCCTGGTGAATCACTAGCTACACTATGAAACCATACACTATTGAATCATTTCCATGGTGAATCACTAGCTACACTATTGAATCATCCCCTGGTGAATCACTAGCTACACTATGAAACCACACACTATTGAATCATTCCCCTGGTGAATCACTAGCTACACTATGAAACACACACTATTGAATCATTCCCCTGGTGAATCACTAGCTACACTATGAAACCACACACTATTGAATCATTCCCCTGGTGAATCACTAGCCACACCACTATTGAATCATTCCATGGTGAATCACTAGCCACACTTGAAACCACACACTATTGAATCATTCCCCTGGTGAATCACTAGCTACACTATGAAACCACACACTATTGAATCATTCCCCTGGTGAATCAATAGGTACACACTATGAAACCACACACTATTGAATCATTCCCCTGGTGAATCACTAGCTACACTATGAACACAACACTATTGAATCATTCCCCTGGTGAATCACTAGCTACACTATGAAACCACACACTATTGAATCATTCCCCTGGTGAATCACTAGCTACACTATGAAACCACACACTATTGAATCATCCCCTGGTGAATCACTAGCTACACTATGAAACCACACACTATTGAATCACCCTGGTGAATCACTAGCTACACTATGAAACCACACACTATTGAATCATTCCCCTGGTGAATCACTAGCTACACTATTGAATCATCCCTGGTGAATCACTAGCTACACTATGAAACCACACACTATTGAATCATTCCCCTGGTGAATCACTAGCTACACTATGAAACCACACACTATTGAATCATTCCCTGGTGAATCACTAGCTACACTATGAACCACACCTATTGAATCATTCCCCTGGTGAATCACTAGCTACACTATGAAACCACACAGTATTGAATCATCCCCTGGTGAATCACTAGCTACACTATGAAACCACACACTATTGCAGAGACTTCGAATATACCGGCCGCAATTAATACGGTGAAAACAATGTGTGGGGAGACAGAGGCACAGAAACTCACATCAATGCCTGTGTGAGATAACACCGTTAAACTAAGAAGTTATACTCTGAGAATGACTCAAGTCCCCAGATGATGCTCTCCGAACGGAGCTAGCTGTGAGGACCGAGATGCATTGCCTTTTGTTGGATACACATGTTGGGGATGCTGTTCATGAGGACATATTGTTCTTTCTCATGATTCCAGAGCATGAAATGGCATATGGGATGTTCAGTGTGTTGCGTGGCTATATTGATAAAAAACAGATTCCATGGGATGGAATGGTGGGCTTTTGTACAGATGTGTCTCCATCCATTAGGGACAGAGGGCAGGCCTCTACACTACAGTTATGGGCCTCCATGTGTGATACACACACAGTGATACACACACACAGTGACACCACACACACAGTGACACACACACAGACAGTGACACACACACAGACAGTGACACACACACAGACAGTGACACACACAGACAGTGACACACAACAGACAGTGACACACAGACAGACAGTGACACACAGACAGACAGTGACACACAGACAGACAGTGACACACAGACAGACAGTGACACACAGAAGACGTGAAGACAGACAGACAGTGACAGACAGACAGACACACAGTGACAGTGACAGTGACAGACAGACAGACACACAGTGACAGTGAGACACAGTGACAGACAGTGACAGTGAGACACAGTGACAGTGAGACACAGTGACAGTGAGACACAGTGCGTGAGACACAGTGACAGTGAGACCAAGTGAGTGAGACACAGCGACAGACAGCGACAGTGAGACACAGTGACAGACAGCGACAGTGACAGAGACACAGTGACAGAGACACAGTGACAGAGACACAGTGACAGAGACACAGTGACAGAGACACAGTGACAGAGACACAGTGACAGAGACACAGTGACAGAGACAGACAGACAGACACACACACACACACAGTGATTTCTAACCAGACTGTAGTCTGTCTTGGATCTGGTATAGTCTGGTGGTGACTGTAGTTTGTAATCTGTCTTGGGTCTGGTATAGTCTGGTGGTGACTGCCGTCTGTCTTGGGTCTGGTATAGTCTGGTGGTGACTAGCCTGTCTTGGGTGTGGTACAGTCTGGTGGTGACTGTAGTCTGTCTGGGTGTGGTACAGTCTGGTGGTGACTGTAGTCTGTCCTGGGTCTGGTATAGTCTGGTGGTGACTGTAGTCTGTCTTGGGTCTGGTATAGTCTGGTGGTGACTGTAGTCTTGGGTCTGGTACAGTCTGGTGGTGACTGTAGTCTTGGGTCTGGTACAGTCTGGTGGTGACTGTAGTCTGTCTTGGGTCTGGTGGTGACTGTATCTGTCTTGGGTCTGGAACAGTCTGGTGGTGACCGTAGTCTGTCTTGGGTCTGGTATTGTCTGGTGGTGACTGCAGTCTGTCTTGGGTCTGGAACAGTCTGGTGGTGACTGTAGTCTGTCTTGGGTGTGGTACAGTCTGGTGGTGACCGTAGTCTGTCTTGGGTCTGGAACAGTCTGGTGGTGACCGTAGTCTGTCTTGGGTCTGGTACAGTCTGGTGGTGACTGTAGTCTGTCTTGGGTCTGGAACAGTCTTGTGGTGACTGTAGTCTGTCTTGGGTCTGGAACAGTCTGGTGGTGACCGTAGTCTGTCTTGGGTCTGGAACAGTCTGGTGGTGACTGTAGTCTGTAGTAAAATCTTTGAAATGGTTGCATTTATATTTTGTACAGGGTAAATAAGCTAGCATTTATGAAGCCAGCAAACACATTCCTCACACGCTAGGAATATATTTCCTCCAATGTTAAAGAAAAGGGGGAAAAGTGCCTTGCTCCCAAAACACATGTTTTCTGGAGACTTGTGGGCAGAGTGATGACGTCGCCCCCTGTATGTGCTTCCAGTAACCTGAATGCCTCCAGATTGAGGATTCCTCCTCACAATACGCCCCCAACCACCTCCTGAAGAGGTCAGACAGATCTCAACACAATCTGACCACAATGAGACGTCTGTGCAGCTAGACCGGTCTTTTAAACACGCTCTTCGTAATCTGATAGCAAAAGTCGCATGTAAGTTTCAAGTGTAGACACAGCCATCTAGACCCAGCCTCCAACTGGGAACTCAAGAGAAAACGAGCTCCGACAGGGAAACATTGTTTTGAATGGTCATCCAACTCGGAAATCGAAGTTGGGAACTCTGGCATCTTCTAGCGCTCCGACCTGAAGATCACTGACAGGTTACCAGTTGTCTTGAAAGCACCATAAAACCATTTGCCAGCTCATATCTGTGTGAAGCTGGATACAGTGCTCTCATCGCTGCCATCACATCCAACCTAAATCGATATTTGGTTTTAATGCAGATGAGAACACTGAATCCAGCATCACACAGATACGGCCTAGCAAAGGGTCGGTCGCCTACCATGAGTTTTATGGTGCTTTGAAGACCACTGGAAAAAAACTCTGAAAAATATTAGGTCAAATCATGATATCCGTGATCTTCAGGTCAGAGCTCTAGCAAGAGGCCCGAGTTCGATTTGAAATTTCGAGTTGGTTGACATTTCAAAACAATTTTTCCCAGTCGAAGCTCGTTTTCCCCCGAGATCCCAGTTGTTTGAACGCGGCAGCAAAATCGACAAAAGACAGAGTGACGCCATCATCAAGAATTGTTTATGATTTCAGAAGAGTAACTTAGCAGATGTTTTTATAATCTTCCTCGCATACCAACACATACAGAGACCAGTGAAAGCTAACTAACAAAGCCCCTTGCCTGACAACTATGACTAAAAATGTTTATATAGTGTACGAATGTATATCATTAGCCAGCTAACGGCCCATTCTACGTGTTAGCTAGCTAACTGGAAGGCTAGCACATTCTGTTGGCCTAGCAAGCCAGCATTTCGAAATACATAACCGGTTATACTACTTGGTTTCTCTGAAACTAGACTAGTTAGTTGGCAACTGAGGGCCACCAGATAGCTAGGTAACGTTAGTTAAGTCTACACATTGTACATGTATGTTACCCAACCAGCTAGTTAGCTAGCTAATGTGAGCTAACAAATAAGTGAAACTTTAGAAATAAGACAGGCATAATGTACCAGAACAAACTGGTTAGTTTGTGACTGACATGTCATTTTAAACGTTAAACGAACCATTTAGTACACTAACTAGCTAGTTTGGAGAGTTCAGCAAACTTGCGGAGTGGGCCTTTTGGTTAGCTGCTAGCTAACAAGCTAGCTATTTAGCGAAAGTCAGTTATCATTACAGTTTACATAGCTACGTTAGCTAGCTACTGGTGGTGATTTGTTAGCGAGAATTTGACACCGCAGAATCCATACAGCTGTGCCCCAGTAGTGTTGACACCCCCGCCCCAGAGACCCAGACCAGATCCCTGCAGTTGGCCGCTCACCTATGGTGGAGATGAAGGTGGTGTTGAAGGCATCGTCTGAGAATCGGAACAGCACGCAGGTCTTCCCCACGCCCGAGTCACCGATCAGCAGGAGCTTGAAGAGCAGGTCGTAGGTCTTCTTCGCCATCGATAGACAAGTTGTGTTCGCAGGACAGAGCAGAAACTATCTACCGCAGGTCTAGAGCCAGCCTGAGTTACAAGCAGAGGAACGGTGTGTAATATTTGAGTTATGTTGATATCTAGTTGGCTAGTTAGCTATATACCACCAGGGGTAGCGTGTCGCAACAGTAACCGAAGAGTAGCAAACCGGGTTGTCTTACAGCATTTGAATTAAAAACCACCCAAAAAAATGTATCCCGTGTGATTCCCCTTTTCCACTCTTTCTTTCTCTCGCACTGTCGGGACAAAATGGCTCCCCTCCCCGACTTACTCTTTCTTCAAACTACCAACGAGCTCATTAAAATTATTTGAATTCCCCGTCATTACAACCGCCTCAGGACTTGCGATCGAGAAGAATTATAAATTTTCGTATGTTAAAAGTGTGTCAATTAACGATCTTGTTACAATTATTTGTTATGTCGATGATTAGACCATGAAACAAACGACAGCCGTGACGTCGCCAAATGCAGGCACCACGGCGACACCCTAGCAAGACGCCTGTTTCCGCCCCTTCTGTCAAACTTTCGCTCGGTGATTTGCTCACATCACTGCTTTTCAAATTTACAGCTGAACCCGATTGGTCAGATTGTCAAGGAGTAAAAAGGCGTAATTTAGGTTGACTTGTAGAAAGGGCAAATGTTTTTCTGCATGACCATTCCGGAACAATCCCAGGCTCGGACTCTCCGTTCCACTACAGACAGAACAATGAAACAGATATTTACCCGGATGTATAAATGTGAAGCATCCGGTTGGTGTTTCCCCTCTACCAAATATGGTGGTGAGAGGAAGCCCAATGGAGGCCTAGTGCCCGGCAGTTTGAGAAGCTGGGGCGAGATGGATTTTGGCTGATATTCTGCTCATTTCGATTAAACATTTGATCTCAATAGCGTTTTCTGTTTCTAAAACTAAAATATGTTGTGGACAGTTTTCTAGACTTTATTCTTTGACAACATTTCTTAAAAATTGCGTTGTTTAGAAGGAGTGCAAGGGCGAATTGAATTATTGGACACGAATGCTTCACGGAGTAGGCGTTCCCTAACGGAAATATGCAAATACATGGTAGAACGCGCCAATAGGCTCTCGCAAGCTCGTGCTTGGCTCTGCCCACCTCCTTGCTTGTTCTGCCCACTATGATTAATTTGCTGCCGTTGGAAAACACAGGCTGTGGTCTATCTTGGGTTATTTATAAAAAATCTTTGGTTCCACTGGTGAAATTGTAACTTTTTTTTCCAAAATGGCTGCCGGTTTCCGTCCGTGCTGGTCGGGGTGTGTTTGCTGGTTGGTGTCTGGCCAGAGGTTTGACGATCCCAGCTATGAGTCAAGCTGAATGATGTCATAAATTCTCATGTGCATGTAGTGGGTGTTACCAATCACTCAAAATTCTGCTACTTTAGTACAGTTTCAGTACTTTCCATGGGGCACTTACTTTTATTATTATTCAGACCAATAATAACACATCAAACATAACAATAATATTTTGTAATTTCCCTCTTCTAAACAGACAGTGTGCCTTCAACACAAGAATGCCATTTAAAAAAAACAAATGTCTCTTTCGGTTTGTTCCATCATGACCAACTCATCACTCTGACAACAGGAAGTATACTTAACTTCAGCAGATCCATTATATTGACCAGATACTCAAGTAGCCACTCTAACAAATAAAATAAATGGGAGGAGGCAAGATCAGGTGGGGCCACTCTAGCCAATGAGAGGGCAGATATGCGTGGCACAACTCCAATGTAAAGTGTTTTTTCTCAAAGTTGCCAGGATGTCACGTGTCCTACATATCAATACACTCGAAACAACCTAAGCATTATGACACTTATATTTGATCAAATACACCATACGTAGCAAATAAGCCATACACATTTCTGTTAACCAAGTTCTACGTTTTCATTGACCTCCATTCAAAAACTCCTCGCTTGTCGAGCAAAAAAACACCACCTACTGGAGAAGACAGATTTTGGGCCCAGTCATCCCTTCACCTTTTCCTCTCTGACCACTAACTTACTGACTAGTGATGGGAAGATCAGTCTTCACTTACTGACTAGTGGTGGGAAAATCAGTCTTCACTTACTGACTAGTGATGGGAAGATCAGTCTTCACTTACTGACTAGTGATGGGAAGATCAGTCTTCACTTACTGACTAGTGATGGGAAGATCAGTCTTCACTTACCGACTAGTGATGGGAAGATCAATTTGTTGATTGCTAGGCATCCAAATAAGATTATTTCTAGATGCATTTGAATTGAGTTGTAGTTGTGGCCGCACCCGGACTAGATTGTGAACGACTCTTGACAGAATGCATTGCTTGACTGCCGTGAGGGTGATAAGCCACAACGTCTTTCACGAACTGCAGCCCCCAAACGATTAGTTCTGGAGTTGGAGCTTGCTGAGCAGAGGCTGTGTTTGTCTTGCTTCCACAAAACTGTGTCCATCAAAACATTCAATAATCAATTCATTGCATTCATTCTTGCACCACGTGATCAATGATTAGTTCTAAACATGTGTGTGTGTGTGTGTGTGTGTGTGTGTGTGTGTGTGTGTGTGTGTGTGTGTGTGTGTGTGTGTGTGTGTGTGTGTGTGTGTGTGTGTGTGTGTGTGTGTGTGGTGTGTGTGTGTTTGGTGTTGGTGTGTGGTCTAGTATCTAACTACAACCTATCCAGATCGGTGTAGCTACTGTTAAACCAGTGTTTCTAGGAAATTATCAATCAACCAGGGTATGCTCTCTAGCCCTTCAGCTAAGTACACACCACACAACACACACACACACACCCACACACACACACACACACACACACACACACACACACACACACACACACACACGCAGTAAAAAACAGGACATCCTCCACATGTTCTGAACTTGTCTCCCACAGACGCTCTGCTGCCATCGCTGGTGAGATGGTGAACTGCAGGCACGGCATCATCACTAAGAACCAGCAGGTGGTACTGTTGCTTCATATTTCATCACCTATCTCTATCTCAATAGTCAACATCGGGGTTTTCTCGTTTGTGAAAAGGACCATCTCCATCCTCTCTCCTTTGTGCCGGAAACCGATAAGCGGTCGAGTAGTGTGTCAATTCGTTAGTAGACAAATGGAAGACTGTCCTCCCTCTCGATAGCCACTTTTCTGAAAGCGTGAACCCACACATTTAACCATGGCAAGGTGACTGGGAATATGGTGGAATACAAACACTGTAGTTATTCCATCGGTAAGGCAATCAAACAGGCAAAACGTCAGTACAGGGACAAAGTAAAAGTCGCAATTCAACGGCTCAGACAGGAGTCGTATGTGGCAGGGTCTACAGACAATCACGGATTATAAAGGGAGAACCAGCCACGTCGCATCGCATCTGGTGTGAGGGGACAAAATGAGCATCTCATCTGGTGTGAGGGGACAAAATGAGCATCTCATCTGGTGTGAGGGGACAAAATGAGCATCTCATCTGGTGTGAGGGGACAAAATGAACATGCGCGCGTGAAGTCTGGTCAGCATGTAAGAATGCTGTTCATTGACTACAGCTCAGCATACAACACCATAGTACCCTCCAAGCTCATCATTAAGCTCGGGCCCTGGGTCTGAACCCCCCCCCCGTGCAACTGGGTCCTGGACTTCCTGACGGCCCGCCCCAGGTGGTGAAGGTAGGCAACAACACCTCCACTACACTGATCCTCAACACAGGGGCCCCACAATGGTGCGTACTCAGCCCCCTCCTGCACTCCCTGTTCACCCATGACTGTGTGGCCATGCACGCCTCCAACTCAATCATCATGTTTGCAGACGACACGATCATGGTAGGCCTGATTATCAACAATGACGAGACAGCCTACAGGGAGGATGTGAGGGCCCTGGGAGAGTGGTGGCAGGAAAATAACCTCTCCCTCAACATCAACAAAACGAAAAAGCTGATCGTGGACTTCAGGAAACAGCAGAGGGAGCACACCCCTATCCATATTGATGGGACCGCAGTGGAGAAGGTGGAAAGCTTCAAGCTCCTCGGCGTACTAATCACTGACGAACTGAAATGGTCCACCCACACAGACAGTGTGATGAAGAAGGCGCAACAGAGCCTCTTCAACCTCAGGAGCCTGAAGAAATTTGGCCTGGCCCCTAAAACCCTCACTAACTTCTACAGATGCACAATTGAGAGCATCCAGTTAGGCTGTAGCACTGCCTGGTACGGCAACTGCTCCGCCCACAACCACAGGGCTCTCCAGAGGGTGGTGCGGTCTGCCCAACGCATCACCGGGGGCAAACTACCTGCCCTCCAGGACACCTACAGCACCCGATGTCACAGAAAGGCCAAAAAGATCATCAAGGACAACAACCACCCGAGCCACTGCCTGTTCACCCCGCTATCATCCAGAAGGCGAGGTCAGTACAGGTGCATAAAAGCTGGGAACAAGAGCCTGAAAAAAAGCTTCTATCTCAAGGCCATCAGACTGTTAAATAGCCATCACTAGCCGGCTTCCACCCGGTTACTCCACCCTGCACCTTAGAAGCTGCTGCCCTTTATACATAGACATGGAATCACTGGTCACTTTAATAATGTTACTCCACCCTGCACCTTAGAGGCTGCTGCCCCATATACATAGACATGGAATCACTGGTCACTTTAATAATGGAACACTGGTCACTTTAATAATGTTTAAATACTGCTTTACCCATTTCATATGTACATACTGTATTCTACTCTACTGTATTTTAGTCAATGCCACTCTGACATTGTTCGTCCTAATATTTATATATTTTTTAATTCTACTATTTTACTTTTAGATTTGTGTGTATTGCTGTGAATTGTTAGATATTACTGCACTGTTGGAGCTGGGAGCACAAGCATTTTGCTACACTGCAATAACATCTGGGGAAAATGTGTATGTGACCAATAACATTTGATTGGATTTGATTTTCATGGAGAACATGTCCATCCTGTGTACCTGCTGAAGAGTTTTGAAATATTCCACACCCCCTTTAAATCAGCTTTGTTTTGTCAGAGGAAAAAAACATGCACACATTTCAAACCAATATGATACTTATTGTTTTATCTATAAAATGTCTTAACTAACTTAATTCGTTTTTTACCAATTTATTTTGGGATCCACCCCTGTAAGCGTCATTTATTTTGGGATCCACCCCTGTAAACGTCATTTAATTTGGGATCCACCCCTGTAAATGTCATTTATTTTGGGATCCACCCCTGTAAATGTCATTTATTTTGGGATCCACCCCTGTAAATGTCATTTATTTTGGGATCCACCCCTGTAAACGTCATTTAATTTGGGATCCAGCCCCGTAAACATCATTAACCTAATGACGTGGGAGTGGAGAAGGACCATCTCATTTCAAGCAAGCACATTTCCATCCACGTTCACTCTCCTTGCTGTCACGACTGTTAAGATCTGAAGGATCAGGTTACAGTGGGCTGTACAGCGCCCTCTCTCCTGCAGAAGGGGAGAGGGGTGAAGTTGGCCGTTTTATGTAGGTCGTAAATACCTACAGGAAATCTCTCTCTCCCACTCTACAAAAATTGAAGTTAAAAATCCCTTTGTTACAACAGAGAGAGATTTTGTAGTACTGTGACATCCAAGATTGGACAATGAAACAATATTTCAGTAATCCAAACAGTTGGAAGGGTCCAGCAAAGAAAGAAAGCAATGGGATGCAGGGTGATATGCTGCTGGCTGGGGCCAATAGGGATGCAGGGTGATATGCTGCTGGCTGGGGGCCAATAGGGATGCAGGGTGATATGCTGCTGGCTGGGGCCAATAGGGATGCAGGGTGGTTGATATTGCTGCTGGCTGGGGCCAATAGGGATGCAGGGTGATATGCTGCTGGCTGGGGGCCAATAGGGATGCAGGGTGATATGCTGCTGGCTGGGGCCAATAGGGATGCAGGGTGATATGCTGCTGGCTGGGGCCAATAGGGATGCAGGGTGATATGCTGCTGGCTGGGGCCAATAGGGATGCAGGGTGATATGCTGCTGGCTGGGGCCAATAGGGATGCAGGGTGATATGCTGCTGGCTGGGGCCAATAGGATGCAGAAG
>NW_019944285.1:0-14520 GCF_002910315.2 Salvelinus sp. IW2-2015 | reverse complement strand
GGGGCCAATAGGGATGCAGGGTGATATGCTGCTGGCTGGGGCCAATAGGGATGCAGGGTGATATGCTGCTGGCTGGGGCCAATAGGGATGCAGAAGAATAATGTTTAAAAAAGATGGCGGTCATGGTAACCATTAGATCGCCGAAATTCATCTTCCCTGACCTGGATCTGAACTTCCCAAGGCATCTCTATTCATCCCGGGGGCAGCACCAAAACACCAACGCAGGAGAAGAGGAAGTATAAGTGTTGCCCTAGTCAGACTCAGGTGATGTGCATACCATCCATCACTTCTGAGTATATTACTCAGTCACTGGACAATAAAGTAGATGAGCTCAGGGAGAGGATCTCCTTCCAGAGAGACATCAGGGACTGTAAAATGACACAGCAGGGGTTCAAAGTGTAGAACCCAGTTCCTACATTTGAATATAAAAATGGATTTTATCAAACAAAACTATGCTACATTTTATCTCTGGGACCCTCAGAATGACAAATCAGAGCAAGATGACTAAATGTAAGTACATTATTTACCTTCAGAGGTGAATGTATCAAACCAGTTGGCGTGATAAAAGTTTGTTGTTGTTGTGCATTCTCCTCAAACAATAGCATGGTCTTTTTTCACTGTAATAGATACTGTAAATTGGACACTTCAGTTAGACTAACAAGGATTTAAGCTTTCTGCCCATATAAGACATGTCTATGTCCTGGAAAGTTGGCTGTTACTTACAATGTAATTCTAGTAACGTTAGCGCACGTTAGCAACAACCGTACCGGTATAGTGACACCAATCCCGTAGAGGTTAATAAATTAAATCTGAGGAAAATGCTATTGAAGTTCTACCAACTCATCTCTTGTGCTGCACGTGCATCACAAACTCTTGATCATTGCTACTCTCCCTTCCGGACGGCTACAAGTCCCTCCCTCTTCCTCCTTTCGGCAAATCAGATCACGCCCCCATTCTGCTCTTCCCCACCTAACAGCAGAAACTTAAACAGGAAACACCTGTTGGAAACACGGGATTGTTCAACGTTAGTCTGACCAGTCGGAATCTATGCTTCAAGATTGTTTTGATCACGCAGACTAGGAAGTGTTCCAGGTTGCATCTGAGAACAGTATTGACGTATGCACGGACTCAGTGAACGTGGGGGGGGTTCATTCAAGGAAGAGAACAGTATTGACGTAATGCCACCGACTCAAGGACTGACCAGTTCATCAGGAAGGAAAACATTATTGAGTATGCACCGATCCATGTACTGGCTTTTCATCAGGAGAGAACTACGTCTTTGACGTAGGCCACTGGAGCCTCAGTACTGGGTTCATTGCAGGCATAGGAACAGCGATTGACGTTATGCACTGGCATGCTCAGCTCCACTGGGTTCATCAGGAAAGAGAACAGTATTGACGTATGCACTGACTCAGTGACTGGTTCATCAGGAAGAGAACAGTATTGACGTATGCACGGACTCAGTGACTGGGTCATCGAGGAAGAAAACGGTATTGACGTAATGCACCGACTCAGTGACTGGGTTCATCAGGAAGAGAACAGTATTACGAATATGCACGGACTCAGTGACTGGTCATCAGGAAGAGAACAGTATTGACGTAGAATGCAACACGACTCAGTGACTGGGTTCATCAGAAGAGAACGTATTGACGTACTGGCACCGACTCAGATGACTGGGTCATCAGGAAAGAGAACAGCATTGACGTATGCACGGACTCAGTGACTGGGTTCATCAGGAAGAAAACAGTATTGACGTATGCACCGCGACTCAGATTGGTTCCATCAGATGTAAATAGAGCATTGTTGTTCTCACTGTGTAAATTGTAACCAAAAACCATGGATAGATAGCAGCATTCGCGCAAAACTGAAAGCGCGAGCCACCGCATTTAACCATGGCACATGGCCGCATTAAATAACCATGGCAAGGCCGGCATTAAGGCCATCGCTATATGCCGCATTACCATGCGCAAGCGCGCGCATTTACACCATGTCAAGGCCGCATTTTAAGCCCATGGCCCAAAGGCCGAGATTAACGCATGCAAGGCCGCATTTTAAACATGGCAAGTTGCATTTAACAGGTGGGCACCGCGCTTATTAACCATGGCAAGGCCGCATTTTAACCATGGCAAGGCCGCATTTAACCATGCAACGTTGTCTAATTTAACCATGGCAAGGTCTGCTGGAACATTGACTCGTACAAACGGACGCACTATGACCTCCGTAAAGCAAACAAAAAGGCGACAAACGAGAGTAACACAAGTGGAGTTGTCAATTCAATCGGCTTCATACACATGATGTAAGTTGCAGGGACTTCAGTAGCGCACATCACGGTACTAAACACAAGCCAGCCTCAATGCAAAGCTCGTCCGACAGCAACGCCAGCCCATCGCAGGTCCGCCGACTAAGGCACGGCCAAGCCACATCGCAGACGCCTCGCTCAGCCGGATTAAGAGCACGGCCAGCCTACATCGCAGACGCCTCGCTCCGGCGGATTACAGGCAACAGGCGCAGCCAACATCCGCAGAAACGCCCTTCGCTCACCGAGCATCAATCCAAGCCCAGCTCACGGATAAGCACGCAGCCCACGCAAGGCCTCGTCCGAGATACCCAAGCGCACTCGACGCCTCCTCCTGGATAAGGCTACGGCCGAGCCACCATCCGCAGATCGCCCCGTCAGTTCTGTCCGGATAAGGCACGGCCCAGCCACAGTCGCAGACGCCTCGCTCCCGGATAAGGCACGGCCAAGCACATCGCGCAGACGCCTCGCTCCCGGATAAGGCGACGGCCAGCCACATCGCAGACGCCCCGCTCCCGGATAAGAGCACGGCCACGCACCATCCGCATACGCCTCGCTCCCGGAGATAAGGCACGGCCAGCCACATCGCAGACGCCTCGGCTCCCGGATAAGGCACGGCCAGCCACATCGCAAGACGCCCCGCTCCCGAATAAGGCGACGGCCAGGCCACATCCGAACAGACGGCCTGCTCTCCGGATAACCGGCAAACGGCCAGCCACATCGCAGACGCCTCGCTCCCGGATAAGGCACGGCCAGCCACATCGCAGACGCCTCGCTCCCGGATAAGGCACGGCCAGCCACATCGCAGACGCCTCGCTCCCCGATAAGCTAAACACCTTCTTCGCACGGTTCAAAGAAAATAACATTGTGATGTTGATGCCGGCCCTCTCCGTTTACAAGGACTGTATGCTCTCGTTCTCTGTGGCCAACGTCAGTAAGTCATGTAAGCGTGTTAACCCTTGCTAGGCTGCCAGCCCAGTCAGCATCCCAAGCTGCATCCTCTCTGACAATCTGACAACGCTCTGAATTTACGAACTCCCAGAACACACTCTGAGCAAACTCTGGCACTCCGGATGAAATTACAAACAGCAAGATGTAATTTGTTATGCTAACAAGCTAGCAAGAGGTTGCATAGCAACAGCATCAACTTCCGTACTAATACTTAAATGAACTAATAGTATATAGAATGTAGTATACAGTATGTTGTATTGGTATTCGAACACAGCTATTGTCTAAATGACTGGTAGAAACACATTCATGACCATAAAGGGGGGAGGGGGGGGGGGTTGTCCCGGGGGGAGGTTGTCCCCAGCACTCATCCAACATATTAATACTTTACTCAAAAATGATCTCAATTTATCTCTCTAAACAATTTATCTCTCTAAACAATTCATCTCTCTAAACAATTCATCTCTCTAAACAATTCATCTCTCTAAACAATTTATCTCTCTAAACAAGTACTTGTATATTTAAAAATATAAATATAGATATAACTTAATTGGAATATATCTAGAACTTTTTCAAAATGTCAAAATTTTGATCAACTTACCACAACATAATTTATTTGAAATATCTCCAAAAGTTGTGATGACCGAGGATTTTTTGTTGTTGAGCAAGAGCAGTGGCAGCCAGGGAAGGTGTTGGGAAAATAATTTGGTGACATCTTGTGGTTTTGTAATCGCTGTAATCGCTGCCAAAGGTGCTTCAACAAAGTAAAGGGTCTGAATAATTATGTAAATGTAATATTTCAGTTTCTTATTTGTAATACATTTGCAAACATTTATAAAAACCTGTTTTTTGCTTTGTCATTACGGGGTATTGTGTGTAGATTGATGAGGGAAAACAACTATTTAATCCATTTTAGAATAAGGCTGTAACGTAACAAAATGTGTAAAAAGTCAAGGGTTCTGAAATTGCTCATTATTCCGGACTCTGAAATTGCTCCTTCTGATATTTCTTCATTTCTTTCTTTACATTGTTTGAATTGTGTGTATATTGTTTTGTATTACTAGGTATTATTACCGAACTGTTGGATCTAAAAACATAAGCATTTCGCTGCGATAACGTATGCAAATCTGTGAATGCGTCCAATAAACTTGATTTGACTTAATAATAGTGTAAAACTCAATTTCCCATGGTCCCGTCATTGCGTTCTGCAGTGGGTGTGGCTGAATGAGGTAATGATGTGTTTGTGTATGTGTGTACGTGTGTGTATGTGTGTGTATCTCCTCTCTGTTCATCCTGAAACTCGCTCTCAGTACATTAATGGAGCCGCAGCATCTCCTCTGCAGCACGAGAGCATCAGGGTGTATCTCCGGGCACCGAGGCAGGATGAAAACCCGTTGGTAAGTGTTTTGATTGACCGGGACGTGTGAAGGCGGAGCTGGCTTCATTATCGAATGAACCCTCGTTAACGGACGGACAGACAAACGGACAGAATGCACCGGGACCTCAACAGAACCGTCGTAATTACTGAGCTAACCACGTGAGGTGTGTTTAATACCGCTAGTTAACGCAAGCCGTTCTGTGGATTAAATCATATTGTTGACGGTGAGAAACACACGGATGGATTGGTTAAAGAATGACAATATAATATCTACGAAATGATTGTATAATAATCTATATGAGATGGCCCGGTGGGGATCCTGAAAGAGAGATTGTAGATGAAAATAGATAGAGACAGAATGATATTCGACAGACCAATAAATGCACTAATATTTTAACTGTGGGACCGAATAACGATTATGATTATTAATATTATTGATAAATAGGCTAATTTAATGTTATTTATAAACAAGCTAATTTTGTCGTTAGCATAGCAGGACTAGAGGCCTGGTGTTCAGTGTTAACTGTTATCATCCAGTCAGATAGCACTCATGTATTACTCTGTTACCTACTCTATATTTTACTGTTTGACGACACAAAGAACTAGTTAGTTCATTAATAATGACCTGATAATAACATGGTAGGCCTTTTGGATGTGTTTCTTTAGTACCATTGTGTTACATTCAGTACTAGGCCACCAAGTGATATACTACAATATCCCAGTTGTATCATTACCTGGTAAATACTAGCAAGAACAGTGTCCCGTAAGGAGAAAGAGATTAACTGATAATAACAAATGTTAATTTCTATAAATCTCTAATAATAGTTAACTGAGACTTCAGATGTCTAAGGTAAAGAGTAGTGAGACGGTGAAGGTTGTGGTTCGCTGTCGCCCGTTAAACCGGAAAGATGCAGCTGGTGTTACCGGGACACCAGGAGGAAGGGGCGGGATCATAGAGATGGACGTAGATCGGGGTCAGGTGGTCTTACGGAACCCTCGCGCTCTGCCCGGCGAGCCGCGGAAAACGTTTACGTTCGACTCTGTGTATGACGCATCGTCTAGACAACGTGACCTGTACGATGAGACGGTACGCCCGCTGATCCACTCAGTCCTGAACGGGTTTAATGGAACCATCTTTGCCTATGGCCAGACGGGCACCGGGAAGACCTACACCATGCAGGGAGCGTGGCTAGAACCAGAGAGGCGGGGCATCATCCCCAACGCCTTCGAACACGTTTTCACCCAGATCGCCCGCTCCACCGCTGACCGCCAGTACCTGGTCAGAGCCTCTTACCTGGAGATCTACCGAGAGGAGATAAGGGATCTACTGGATCCCAACGTGCACGCCCCTCATGTCCCCAACGTGCACACTCAGCCCCCCCGCACCCTGGAGCTGAGAGAGAGCCCGGAGAGCGGGGTGTATGTGCGTGACCTGACGTCGTGCGTGTGTAAGAGCGTGAAGGAGATACAGGAGCTGATGAACGTAGGGAACCAGGTGCGCTCGGTGGGAGCGACAGACATGAACGAACACTCTTCCCGTTCCCACACCCTGTTCCTCATCACGGTGGAGTGTTCCCAGACAGGGCCGGACGGACGGCAGCACATCAGGGTAGGCCGGCTCAACCTGGTTGACCTGGCGGGCAGCGAGCGGCAGGCCAAGACAGGCGTCCACGGAGAACGCCTGAAAGAAGCCGCTACAATCAACCTGTCTCTGTCGGCGCTAGGCAACGTGATCTCAGCCCTGGCAGACGGGCGTAGCGGCCACGTTCCGTACCGGGACTCCAAACTGACCCGGTTATTACAGGACTCTCTGGGAGGCAACGCCAAGACGGTGATGGTGGCTACACTAGGCCCCGCCCCCCAACACTACGAGGAGACCCTCACCACGCTCCGCTACGCTAACAGAGCTAAYAACATCCAGAACCAACCAAGAGTTAACGAAGACCCTAAAGACGCCCTGCTCAGAGAGTTCCAGAAGGAGATCGCACGGCTCCGCGCACAGCTCAGCCACAGGGAAGGGAGGGGCAAACACAGGAAGGAGGAAGGGCTGGGATGGAGAAGGGGATGAGGAGGGAGAGGAGGAGGTGGAGAAGGAGAGGAAGCTGGCAGGAGGAGAAGGAGGCCATCAGAGAAGATGGATCACTATTGGCTGTGGAGAAGCAGAGGCTACTGGGAGAGAAGGAGATAATGATGGGAGATCTGAGGAAGGAGCAGGACACCACCGAGCAGTTGACTGCCAAGTACAAGGTACATACACACATACTGTATATAGAGAGGAATCTTTAGGGTATTTATCCCTCCCTCCTCCCCTCCTCTGCCTGCCTGCTCGTCTCCCCTTCCTCTCTCCCCTCCTCCCTCATCCTCTACCCCCCCTCCTCTCCCTCCTTCTTCCCCTTCTCCCCCCATCCTCCTCCCTCCTGCTGTTTCCTGTGGGGGATGATGCTTCCTTCCTGCCTGCTGGATTTCAGCCTATCATATCACATAACCGAAACACTATCCCCTTCCCTCAGCCCCAACCAACCCTTTAGTATGTGATTGTCTATTGCACTTTATTCACTTCACTCTCTCTCTCCCTTGCTTTGGAAATATAAACATATTTTTCCTACGAGAGAGAGAGAGAGAGAGTCACCACATCTCTCAGCATGCTCTACACAATCAGCTGTGTGGCTGTGTGTTGAGTTGCAAAGAAAAAGCCACATCTCAGACTGGCCAATAAAAATTAAAGATTAAGATGGCAAAAGAACACAAACACTGGACAGAGGAACTCAGTTCAGACATTTGGAACAGTTAGCAGGATAAAGTCCTGCGAACGAAGAGAGTACCCACCACATTTCTGAACAATAAAAATGCCCAAATAAAATGGTAGTAAACCCAAAATGGCTTTGTAAATAAAAGTATACCAGTGACTGAGCCTACGATTGACTAGAGAAGGCCAGCCAACCCTGGTATACAAAGTGCAGTGATGCGTAAGGGTTTTGCAGTTTAAAATACATCTCAATGCTCCATGGTAAAGGGTGTCAATTGATCTCAAACACTGATCGTAAGCGTTCATATTGAAAATATCATAGTCTTGTCAGGTGTGCTCCCTCCTCCGGCCTCTAGGTCACCAGGCTGTCACGTGTGCTCCCTCTCCGGCCTCTAGGTCACCAGGCTGTCACGTGTGCTCCCTCTCCGCTTAGGTCACTAGGCTGTCACGTGTGCTCCCTCTCCGGCCTCTAGGTCACTAGGCTGTCACGTGTGCTCCTCCTCCGTCCCTTTAGGTCACTAGCTGTCACGTGTGCTCCCTCCCGGCCTCTAGGTCACCAGCTGTCACGTGTTGCCCTCCCTGCCTCTTAGGTACCAGGCCTTCACGTGCTCCCTCTCGCCTCTAGGTCACAGGCTGTCACGTGTGCTCCCTCTCCCGTCTAGGTCACTAGGCTGTCAGTGTGCTCCTCTCCGGCCTCAGGTCACCAGGCTGTCACGTGTACTCCCTCTCCGGCCTCTAGGTCACCAGGCTGTCACGTGTGCTCCCTCTCCGGCCTCTAGGTCACCAGGCTGTCACGTGTGCTCCTCTCGGCTCTAGGTCACCAGGCTGTCACGTGTGCTCCCTCTCCGGCCTCTAGGATCACTAGGCTGTCACGTGTGCTCCCTCTCCGGCCTCTAGGTCACTAGGCTGTCACGTGTGCTCCCTCTCGGCCTCTAGGTCACCGAGGCTGTCACATTGTACTCCTCTCCGCCTCTAGGTCACCAGGCTGTCACGTGTGCTCCCTCTCCGGCTTAGGTCACCAGGCTGTCACGTGTGCTCCCTCTCCGGCCTTAGGTCACAGGCTGTCACGTGTGCTCCCTTCCGGCCTCTGGTCACTAGGATGTCACGTGTGCTCCTCTCCGGCTCTTAGGTCACTAGGCTGTCACGTGTGCTCCCTCTCCGGCCTCTAGGTCACCAGGCTGTCACGTGTGCTCCCTCTCGGCCCTCTAGGTCACCAGGCTGCTCGTTAGGGCGCACACCTGTCACCATGGTTACATGCATAATGACACTCACATGGTCTCATCACCATTTTGTTCATTTATTAATTAAATGTATTCACTCCCTGAACTTGCTTTCCAACTCTCACACGGAACCCAAACCAGTTGCACGCGTGCACTATTGTGCATAAATGTATTTTGTCCCTCACACCAAACGCGATCACGACACGCAGGTAAAATATCAAAACAAACTCTGAACCAATGACATTCATTTGGGACAGGTCGAAAAGCATTAAACATGTATGGCAATTTAGCTAGCTAGCTTGCACTTGCTAGCTAACGTTAATTTGTCCTATTGTAGCTAGCTTGCTGTTGCTAGCTAATTTGTTCTGGGATAAAACATTGAGTTGTTATTTTACCTGAAATGCACAAGGTCCTCTACTCCGACAATTAATCCACACATGAAACGGCCAACCGAATCGTTTCTAGTCACCTCCTTCCAGGCTTTTTCATCTTTGAACTTATATGGTGATCGCATCTAAACTTTATTGTATTACCACGACTACCGGCAAAACAGTTTTGTCTTTCAATCACCCACGTGGGTATAACCAATGAGGAGAATGGCACGTGGGTACCTGCTTCTATAAACCAATGAGGAGATGGAGAGGCAGGACTTGCAGCGCGATTCTGCGTCAGAAATAGGAACGACTTCTATTTTAGCCCTTGGCGTTGCAGACGCCAGACCATTTTGTCGCGCACGCGATGTGTCCGGTCTGGTCAGCATTTCAGCGTGCATCGTTACAGTCTAGTATAGGCATAAATGTAGCTGATACTAGCCTCCTTCTGGCTTCAAAAGAAAAACAGGCCGTTTTCCTGAAATGTAATCCCAACTTCAGCTTCTATTTTTTTGTTGTTAGTTGTTGTTGAAAATGCATTTTTAAAGAGGCCATCATTTAAAATTCCAAGATATTTATATGAGGTTTCTCAATCTCATTGCCCTGACAGGTAGTAATAGGTGAAAGGTTCAGAGGTCTATTTCTTGCTTTAGAAAACACCATTAGTTTAGTTTTGTCAGTTTTGAGGATAAGCTTCAAATATGTTGAAGTATAAAAAGCAATTTGCAAGTTCTTGAAAGCTTTTGTGAGAGACGAGGCACAACAATAAATAACAGTATCATCAGCATAAAAGTGAAGTTAGCATTTTGCACATTTTTGTCTAAATCATTTATATAAATAGTGAATAAGAGAGTACCAAGTACAGAGCCTTGGGGCACACCATTACAGACAGACAATTTAACAGACAAGAGCCCATCAAATTGAGTGCACTGAGTTCTATCAGACAGATAGTTAGCAAACCATGCAACTGCATGCTCCGAAAGACCGACACGACAATCTCTGCCTTAGTATAGCATGATCAACTGTATCAAAAGCCTTAGAGAGATCAATACAAAGTGAGACAGTGCTGTTTTTTACAAGTGCTTCAGTGATATCATTTAAAATCTTCATGGCTGCTGTAATTGTGCTCTGCCTCTTCCTGAAGCCCGATTGGTACATTGATAAAATACAGTTAGTATATAAAACTCTTTTAGCTGTTCACTCACAAGGGTTTCAAGTATTTTCGCTAGGGGTGACAGCTTTGAGATTGGCCTATAATTATTTAAAAGAGTTGGATCTCCCCCTTTTAAAAGTGGTAGGACAAATGCTGATTTCCAGATCTTTGGAATGTCATTAGATTCCAGGGTTAGATTGAACAGATATGTAAGTGGTTCAACTATGAAATCAGCTGCCAGATTTAAAAAGCAGGGATTTAAAAAGCAGGGACCTGCAGGCTTTCTCTGATCTTAGGATTTCAGGGCTTTATGTACCTCCTGCACTGAGAATGGCCGCAAAAACAGGCTGTAACAGGCTATAACAGACTATTACAGACTATTACAGACAATAAAAGGCTATAACAGGCTATATAACAGGCTGTAACAGACTATGCCAGACTATAACAGGCTATAACAGACTGTAACAGACTATGCCAGACTACAACAGTCTGGCATAGGCTGTAACAGGCTATAACAGGCTATACCAGGCTATAACAGACTATAACAGGCTATAACAGGCTATAACAGACTGTAACAGACTATAATAGGCTATTTATAATTGTTACTTTTTTTATTTAACCTTTATTTAACTAGGCAAGTCAGTTAAGAACACATTCTTACTTACTATTTAAAAGAGGCCTACACCGGCCAAACCCGGACGACAACGGGCCAATTGTGCGCCGCCCTATGGGACTCCCAATTACGGCCGGCTGTGGTATAGCCTGGATTCGAACCAGGGACTGTAGTGACACCTCTTGCACTGAGATGCAGTGCCTTAGACCGCTGCGCCACTGTTATAGCAGGCTATAACAGGCTATACCAGGATTTAACAGGTTATAACAGACTATAACAGGATATAACAGACTATAACAGGCTATAACAGGTTATAACAGACTAACAGGCTATAACAGACTATAACAGGTTAAAACAGACTATAACAGGTTATAACAGACTATAACAGGTTATAACAGACTATAACAGACTATAACAGGTTATAACAGACTATAACAGGCTATAACAGACTATAACAGACTATAACAGGTTATAACAGACTATAACAGACTATAACAGACTATAACAGGTTATAACAGACTATAACAGACTATAACAGGTTATAACAGACTATATATAACAGGTTATAACAGGCTATAACAGGCTATAACAGACTATAACAGACTATAACAGGCTCACTGGCTGTAGCGTGGAGAGAGGTTGTCAGGCAGAGAACAGTGTGTGTGTTTGTGTGAAGAGATGAATGGGCTCTTTACTGATGCTAACGCACTGTGACAGAACACAAAGGGCTGCAAATTGTGCAGTCACACAAACACACACACACACACACACACACACACACACACACACACACACACACACACACACACACCAAGGGCAGTAAAAAAACAAAGAACCTTTCATTTACGATCTGCTGTATGGTACCTCTGATCTCCATTAGTATGTTATACAGTACCTCTGATCTCTCCATTAGTATGTTATACAGTACCTCTGATCTCCATTAGTATGTTATACAGACAGTACCTCTGATTTCTCCATTAGCTCAATGTTAATCAGTACCTCTGGATCTCAATTAGTATGTTATTATCAGTATCTGATTTTCCATTAGTATGTTTATACAGTACGCTCTGATATCTCCATTAGTATTGTTATACAGTACTCTGATCTCCATTAGTATGTTATACAGTACCTCTGATGCTCTCCATTAGTAATGTTTACAGTAACTCTATCTCTGTATTTAGTCGCTGTCCTTATTAGTATGTTATACAGTATCGTTCCATTCTGTTATACATACTTGCTCTCCATTAGTATTAGCAGTTATGCGCCCATGTAATCTACCTGATCTCATTAGTATGTTACCAGTACCTCTGATTCTCTCATTAGTATGGTTATACGTACTCTGTCTGCTCCATTAGTAATGTTAATAACAGTACCTCTGATCCTCCTTAGTATGTTATACAGTACTTGGATCTATCCATTAGTATGTTAATACAGTACTCTGATTTCCATTAGTATGTTATAGCAGTTAGCCTCTGATCTCCTGTGTATGTTATACGTATTACTCCATGTAGTAAATACGTCTGACATTAGTATGTTTATAACAGTACTCTCTGATCTCCAGTTAGTATGTTATACAGTACTTGATTTCCATTAGTAATGTATACAGTACACTTAAGATCTCTCCATTAGTATCGTTATACAGTACGTCTGATCTCCATTAGTTGTTATATCAGTATCTCTGATCTCCATTAGTATGTTATATACATAATCTGATCTCCATTAGTATGTTATAAACGTACCTCTGATCTCTCTTAAGTATGTTATACAGTACCTCTGATTTCCATTAGTATGTTATACCAGTACCTCTGATCTCTCATTAGTATGTTATAACAGTTACTCTGATAATCATTAGTGTTTATAACAGTACCTCTGATCTCTCCATTAGTAATGTTATACGAGTACGTCTGAATTGCCATTAGTATGTTATACGTATCTGATCTATCTCCATTAGTATGTTATACAGTTACCTCTGATTATAGTATCTTCTCTCATTAGTATGTTATACAGTACTCTGCCATTGTATGTAATTATCTCCTTATCTTATTGTAATGTTATACAGTACGCTCTGATCTCGTCCATTAGTATGTTATCAGGTACATCTGATTCTCGCATTAGTATGTTTATACAGTACTCTGATGTTCTCATTAGATAATTATTATAGACTCTGATCAGTAGTCTGTATACTCTCTTACCGTATATTCAGTATTGATCTCATTAGTATATACAGTACGTAACTTGATCTCTCCATTAGTATGTTATACAGTACCTCTGATCTCTCCATTAGTATGGTTAAAATACGCTGATTACATTTCTGTATCGTCACAGTTCCTGTCTGTCATTAGCTAATGTTACCGTTCTGATCTCTGCCATTAGTATGTTATACAGTATCTACTCGTGTATACTATCTATTCCATTAGTCAATGTTATCCAGTACTCTGAATTCTCCATTAGTATGCATTTTTACCAAGTACCTCTGATCTCCATTAGTATGTTATACAGTCCTCTTGAATTCTTCATTACGTAATGTTATACAGTACCTCTGATTTTCTCATTAGTATGTTATACGTACTCTCGATCTCTCCATTTAGTATGTTTATCAGTTACTCTGATATCTCCATTAGTAATGTTATACAGTACCTCTGATTCCATTAGTATGTTTAGCAGTAGCTCTGATCTCCATTTAGTATGTTTATACAGTACTTGATCTCCATTAGTATGTTATACAGTACGCTCTGATCTCCATTAGTTATGTTATACGTACTCTGATACTCCATTAGTATGTTATAACAGTAACCTCTGATACTCTTAGTATGTTATTACAGTACCTTCTGATTCATTTGTATCGTTACTCTGATTTCCTGTATGTTATCCTCTGATTCCATTAGTATGTTTACAGGTATCTTGATCTCTCCATTTGTATGTTATACAGTACCTCTGATTCTGCATTATTTGTATGTTATACAGTACGTCTGATTCCATTAGTATGTTATTAGCAGTACCGTCTGATCTCTCGATTAGTATTTATCCGTACCTCTGATATCTCCATTAGGTATGTTTTTCATAGTACTCTGATCTCTCATTAGTATGTTATACAGTACTTCTGATCTCTCTAGTATGTATACGTACCTTGACTATCTCCATTGTCATGTTATACAGTACTCTGATCTTCCATTAGTATGTTCTATACAGTCCTCTGATTCTCCATATAGTATGTTTAACAGTACCTCTGATCTCTCCATTGTATGTTATACAGTAGCTCTGACTTCCTTATGTTGTTTAACAGTACCTTGATCTCATTAGTATGTTAATACAGTACCTCTGATTCTCTCATTAGTATGTTTATACAGTACGCTCTGTATCTTCATTAGTCTGGTTTATACAGTACTACTGATCTCTCATTAGTATGTTATACCATACCTCTGAATCTCCATTCAGTATGTTATACAGTACCTTTGATCTTCTCCATTAGTATGTTTATACAGTACCTCTGATATCCCATTAGTATAGTTATAGCAGTACCTCTGATACTCCATTAGTATGTTATACCAGTACCTGTTCATTGTATTTATCGCTCATTCTCCTCATATTGGTTATCGTCTCTGATCTCCATTAGTATGTTATACAGTACCTTCTGATCTTCTCATTAGTATGTTTATACAGTATCTCTGATATTCCATTAGTATGCTTATAGCAGTATCTCTGATCTCTCCATTATAGTATAATCGATATATACTCTATGTATGTATACATAGATCTGATATCTCCATTAGTATGTTATACGTAACAGTCTCTCTG
>NW_019944284.1:86418-91280 GCF_002910315.2 Salvelinus sp. IW2-2015 | reverse complement strand
CCACAGCAAAATCAGGGGGAGAAAATTTGTTTATTAAAGAGGAATGCAATAGATGTTATGCTGAGAGGTGGGATGTTCGTTCTCCCGCGTCTTCCAGGGATTCTTCTCCACAGAACAAAGGGACAAGGATGTAGTTGTACAACCCAACCCTAGGCCTGTGGTTACCCAATTTAGAATTCCTTGAATAATATGACGCAATGGCCAATACAAGTATCCTGTTTCAGGCCCATGCCTGACAAATTCCTCTCATGTCTCTGACCCATTGATCAGTAATTGCCTATTAAGAAACACACTATTTCTTTGATTGTTAATTCCTCTTGCCCTTTAGTACTCTGCTTGACCTTTAGTTACCTGTTGACCTTAGTCTCTGTTGACCTTTAGTGAGTCTGCTTGACCTTAGTATGTTGTTGACCTTTAGTAGTCTGTTGGCCTTTTATGTACTCTGCCGTTGTGAACTTATCTTCAAATATTCTTACAACACTAGCTTACATTTAGTAAGTACTCAGAGAGGCCTGTTCTAATGAAACAAAAAGTGTGAAGCCTTTGATTTCAGCCATAGCTAAGATTAAGAACAGACACATTTGTGGAATGTGTTTATCCAAGCATGTTTGTGGTTGACAAGCCTCGACAGAATTCAGTAAGCTATAAAACAACACACTCAACAGAAGCATGGATGTTGTCTTTATTTGATATAGAAATGATGATTTATAAACCAGGCGTATTTAACAGAAGGCTATTGATTACTGACTAATTCAGTTGGTTTCTCTCCTCACTTTTCTAGACAGTTAAAACTTCTTATGGCTAGCGGGACCCCTCGAAACATTCCGCTGAATGTGGCAGCGCAGCGAATTAAAAAATATATTTTAGAAAAAATGTAATTTCATACATTCACAAAGGTGGCAATACACCAAATAAGCTTAATTTCTTGTTAATCTACCCATTCTGTACGATTTCAAAAATACTTTACAGCGAAAGCACACCATATGATTATGTTAGGTCAGAGCCTAGTCACAAAAACACACACAGCCATTTTCCAGCCAAAGATAGGAGTCACAAAAAGCAGAAATAGAAATAAAATGAATCACTAAACTTTGATGATCTTCATCAGATGACACTCATAGTACTTCATGTTACACAATACATGTATGTTTTGTTCGATAAAGTTCATATTTATATCCAAAAATCTCAGTTTACATTGGCGGATTATGGTCAGTAATGTTGTGCCTCGAAAACATCTGGCGAATTTTCAGAGAGCCACATCAATTTACAGAAATACTCATAATAAACTTTGATAAAAGATACAAGTATTATGCACAGAATTATAGATATACTTCTCCTTAATGCAACCGCTGTGTCAGATTTCAAAAACGCTTTACGGAAAAAGCGAACCATGCAATAATCTGAGTATGGCGCTCAGACAAAAACAAGCAATGCAGATACCCGCCATATTGTGGAGTCAACAGAAGTCAGAAATAGCGTTATAAATATTCGCTTACCTTTGATGATCTTCATCAGAATGCACTCCCAGGAATCCCAGTTCCACAATAAATGTTTGAATTGTTCGATAAAGTCCATCATTTATGTCCAAATACCTCCTTTTGTTAGCGCGTTCAGTTTACAATCCAAATTCACGAGGCGCGGGCAAGTCCAGGCGAAAGTTCAGACGAAAAGTTCAAAAAGTTATATTACAGTTCGTAGAAACATATCAAACGATGTATAGAATCAATCTTTAGGATGTTTTTAACATAAATATCATAACATACATCTTCAATAATGTTCCAACCGGAGAATTCCTTTTTCTTTAGAATTGCAATGGAACGCAGGTCGCTCTCTCGTGAACGCGCATGACCAGCTCATGCCATTCTGCCAGACCCCTGACTCATTCAGCTCCCATTCCCCCCTCCTTCATAGTAGAAGCATCAAACATCCACAGCAAATCAGGGGGAGAAAAATTGTTTATTTAAAGAGTGAATAGCATAGATGTTATGCTGAGAGGTGGATGTTCGTTCTCCCTGTTCTCAGGGATTCTCTCCACAGAACAAAGGGACAGGATGTAGTTGTACAACCCAACCCTAGCTGTGGTTCACCAATTAGAATTCCTTGCAATAATACTGACGCAATGCGCAAATAACAGTATCCTGTTTCAGGCCCAATGCCTTGACAAATTCTCTCTCATGTCTCTGACCATTGATCAGTAATTCCCTATTACAGAAAAACACTATTTCTTTGATTGTTAATTCCCTCTTGCCCTTTAGTACTCTGGTTTGACCTGTAGTACTCTGTTGACCTTTTAGTACTCTGTTGACCTTTAGTAGTCTGTTGACCTTAAGTAGTTGTGACTTTGTGTTGGCTTTAGTACTCTGCGTTGTGTACTTATCTTCAAATATTCTTACAACACTAGCTACATTTGAAGTAATACCAGAGAGGCTGTTCTAATGAACAAAAAGTGTGAAGCCTTTATTTCAGCATAGCTAAGATTAAAAACAGACACATTTGTGGAATTGTTTTATCCAACATGTTGTGGTTGACAAGCCTCACAGAATCAGTAAGCTATAAAACAAACACTCAAACAGAAGCAGGATGTGTCTTATTTCTATAGAAATGGATGATTATAAAACCAGGCGTATTTAACAGAAAGGCTATTGATTATAGACCTAATTCAGTTGGTTTCCTCTCCTCACTTTTCTAGACAGTTAAAACTTCTTATGGCTAGCGGAACCCTCGACAACATTCCGCTGAATGTTGGCAGCGCGCGAAATAAAATATATTTTAGAAACATGTAACTTTCATACATTCACAAGTGCAATACACCAAATTAAAGCTTAATTTCTTGTTAATCTACCCATTCTGTACGATTTCAAAAATACTTTACAGCGAAAGCACACATATGATTATGTTAGGTCAGAGCCTAGTCACAAAAACCACACAGCCATTTTCCAGCCAAAGATAGGAGTCACAAAAAGCAGAAATAGAAATAAAAATGAATCACTAAACTTTGATGATCTTCATCAGATGACACTCATAGTACTTCATGTTACACAATACATGTATGTTTTGTTCGATAAAGTTCATATTTATATCCAAAAATCTCAGTTTACATTGGCGGATTATGGTCAGTAATGTTGTGCCTCGAAACATCTGGCGAATTTTCAGAGAGCCACATCAATTTACAGAAATACTCATAATAAACTTTGATAAAGATACAGATATTATGCACAGAATTATAGATATACTTCTCCTTAATGCAACCGCTGTGTCAGATTTCAAAAACGCTTTACGGAAAAAGCGAACATGCAATAATCTGAGTATGGCGCTCAGACAAAACAAGCATGCAATACCGCCATATTGTGGAGTCAACAGAAGTCAGAAATAGCGTTATAAATATTCGCTTACCTTTGATGATCTTCATCAGAATGCACTCCCAGGAATCCCAGTTCCACAATAAATGTTTGAATTGTCGATAAAGTCCATCATTTATGTCCAAATACCTCCTTTTGTTAGCGCGTTCAGTTTACAATCCAAATCACGAGGCGCGGGCAAGTCCAGGCGAAAGTTCAGACGAAAAGTTCAAAAAGTTATATTACAGTTCGTAGAAACATATCAAACGATGTATAGAATCAATCTTTAGGATGTTTTAACATAAATATCATAACATACATCTTCAATAATGTTCCAACCGGAGAATTCCTTTTTCTTTAGAATTGCAATGGAACGCAGGTCGCTCTCTCGTGAACGCGCATGACCAGCTCATGCCATTCTGCCAGACCCCTGACTCATTCAGCTCCCATTCCCCCCTCCTTCATAGTAGAAGCATCAAACACGGTTCTAAAGACTGTTGACATCTGGTGGAAGCTTTAGGAAGTGCAATATGACCCCATAGACACTGAATATCGATAGGCAATGAGTTGAAAAACTACAAACCTCAGATTTCCACTTCCTGGTTGGATTTTTCTCAGGTTTTCGCGTCCATATGAGTTCTGTTATACTCACAGACATCATTCAAACAGTTTTAGAAACTTCAGAGTGTTTTCTATCCAATAATACCAATAATATGCATGTATTAGCTTCTGGGCCAGAGTAGCAGGAAGTTTACTCTGGGCACGCTTTTCTCCGAACGTGAAAATGCTGCCCCCTATCCCAAACAGGTTTTAAGGCAGTGCTGTTTTTTCTCATCTCCTCATTCTGATGCTGCCTCCAGCACATTGTTCTCAACACCAAATTGCTGGTTAACTTTGCTATTATGCACACCACAACATAGTCTAGGAAAAGGCACCAATTCAACAGTGCACTGATGTTTCAGAACTGCAAACAGCAAACGCGTATCCAACGCAGAAGAAAGCGCTTTTGTTGTAAAATAATATTATATTTATTAGTGTTGCACCATTGTTCGTATGTAATATAACCAATTACAATTGCAGCACCACATGTCTTAGTGATGGACTGCCATCTCTCTCTCTCTCTCTCTGTCTCTCTCTCTCTCCTCTCTCTTCCTCGTCTCTCTCTCTGTCTCTCTCTTCTCTCTCTTTCTCTCTCTCTCTCTCTCTCTCTCTCTCTCTCCTCTCTCCTCTCTCTCTCTCTCTCTCTCTCTCTTCTCTCTCTCTCTCTCTCTCTCTCTTCTCTCTCTCTCTCTCTCTCTCTCTCTCTCTCTCTCTCTTCTCTCTCTCTCTCTCTCTCTCTCTCTCTCTCTCTCTCTCTCTCTCTCTCTCTCCTCTCTCTCTCTCTCTCTGAACCACAGAGGGGTCTAGTTGCAGAGGAAATGTGTTAGCCACAGGTACTGATGTCACCAGCCCTGGTGTGTTAGTGTGATCCTTGGCTTCAGCTCAGAGGGCTAAAATACAGCAGTCCTCTCTGTGAACGTGTAT
>NW_019944284.1:79635-83274 GCF_002910315.2 Salvelinus sp. IW2-2015 | reverse complement strand
GTGGGCCTTGGCTTCAGCTCAGAGGGCTAAAATACAGCAGTCCTCTCTGTGTAGGTGTGATTGGAATCCACAGTCAAAGTAGTTTAAGGAGGTGTCATTTTCTAACAAATATTGTTGTGCGTCTGTTTTCATTTTTTGAGGGTTGCCTCTCAAGTTCTAACATTTTCCCCACCGTGGAGAATAGGTAGTTGTTGGCTCTGGTCAACAGTAGTGCAGACACTGAGTGTACAAAACATTAGGAACACCTTCCTACTATTGAGTTGCAGCCCCTTTTSCCCTCAGAACAGCCTCAGTTTGTCGGGTCATGGACTCTACAAGGTGTCGAAAGCGTTCCACAGGGATGCTGGCCCATGTTGACTCCAATGTTTCCCACAGTTGTGTCAAGTTGTCTGGATGTCCTTTGGGTGGTGGACCATTCTTGATACACACAGAAAACTGTTGAGCGTGAAAAACCCAGCAGCGTTGCAGTTCTTGACTACCCCGTTCAAAGGCACTTAAATATGCTGTCTTGCCCATTCACCCTCTGAATGGCACACATACACAATCCATGTCTCAATTACCTCAAGGCATAAAAATTATAATTTTTTCATGTCATGGAAAGAGCAGGTGTTCTTAATATTTTGTATACTCAGCACAGGGGGCTACTGAGAGGAGGACGGCTCATAATAATGGCTGGAACGGAGCGAATGGAATGGCATCAAACACATGGAAACCATGGAAACCATATGTTTTGATGTATTTTATACTATTCCACTCATTCTGCTCCAGCCATTACCACCAGCCTGTCCTCCCCAATTAAGGTGCCACCAGCCTCCTGTGGTACTCCGTGTGTAATTGGCAGCATGTTGGTCAGTGTGTGTTGCGTGTCAGGCTGTGTGAGTTATTTGTGTGTCATTACTCCCATGCCACGTATGCTGTAAGGTCACATCCTGCCCGGAATAATGGCCGCTGACGTGGCATTGTGGAATTGTTAGCGGTGCATTATGGTCACGCTGTGTGTGTGTGTAGGTGTGTGTGTGTGTGTAGGTGTGTGTGTGTGTTTGTGTAGGTGTGTGTGTGTGTGTGTGTGTAAACAGTATGGTGGTGGTCAGGGTGATATCGTCTTCCTGTCTTGTGTTGATTCAGTTCCTGTGTTGGAAGCTGACAGTATTCACATTCCAACAAGTGATTGTTGTCTGTCATTGAGCTGACGTATTCACATTCCCAACAGTGATGTTGTCTGTCATTGAGCTGACTGTATTCACATTCCAACAGTGATGTTGTCTGTCATTGAGCTGACAGTATTCCCATTCCCAACAGTGATGTTGTCTGTCCATTGAGCTGCACGTATTCACATTCCCAACAGTGATGTTTGTCTGTCATTGAGCTGACAGTATTCACATTCCCAACAGTGAGTTGTCTGTCTTGTGCTGACTGTATCACATTCCAACAGTGATGTTGTCTGTCATTGAGCTGACTGTATTCACATTCCCAACAGTGATGTTGTCTGTCATTGAGCTGACTGTATTCACATTCCCAACAGTGATGTTGTCTGTCCATTGAGCTGAAAACTGTATTCACATTCCCAACAGTGATGTGTCTGTCATTGAGCTGACTGTATTCACATTCCCAACAGTGACGTTGTCCTGTCATTGAGCTGACTGTATTCACATTCCAACAGTGATGTTTGTCTGTCGAGCTGACTGTATTCACATCCCAACAGTGCTGTTGTCTGTCATTGAGCTGACTGTATTCACATTCCAACAGTGATGTTGTCTGTCATTGAGCTGACTGTATTCACATTCCCAACAGTGAGTTGTCTGTCATTGAGCTGACTGTATTCACATTCAGAACAGTGACGTTGTTTGTCATTGAGCTGACTGTATTCACATTCCCAACAGTGATGTTGTCTGTCATTGAGCTGACTGTATTCACATTCCCAACAGTGATGTTGTCTGTCATTGAGCTGACTGTATTCACATTCCCAACAGTGATGTTGTCTGTCATTGAGCTGACTGTATTCACATTCCAACAGTGACGTTGTCTGTCATTGAGCTGACTGTATTCACATTCCCAACAGTGTGTTGTCTTGTCATTGAGCTGACTGTATTACATTCCCAACAGTGAGTTGTCTGTCATTGACTGACTTTTCACATTCCAACAGTGATGTTGTCTGTCATTGAGCTGACTGTATTCACATTCCCAACAGTGACGTTGTCTGTCATTGAGCTGACTGTATTCACATTCCCAACAGTGACTGTTGTTGCATTGAGCTGACTGTATTCACATTCCCAAACAGTGAGTTTGTCTGTCATTGAGCTGACTGTATTCAAATTCCCAACAGTGATGTTGTCTGTCCATTGAGCGACTGTATTCACATTCCCAACAGTGATGTTGTCTGTCATTGGAGCTGACAGTATTCAACATTCCCAACAGTGATGTTGTCTGTCTTGTGGCTGACCGTTATTCACATTCCCAACAGTGTGTTGTCTGTCATTGAGCTGACTGTATTCACATTCCCAACAGTGATTGTTTCTGTCATGAGCTGACTGTATTCACATTCACAACAGTGATATTGTCTGCCAGCGCTCTGTCCTGAATTTTCCCTCAGTTTTTTGCATGCTGCAATTACCATGTCAACAATGGCAATTCTGCCCATCTGATAATAATTCTGCCTCTCCCTGCTGTGGAGGCAACCTTTGGATCCTACTGAAAAACACAAAACAATCAATATATTTCAAAATTGTCGTACATGTAAAAAAAAAAAAATATGAACATATGACACAATACCATTGAAGTATTAACCAGCTCACCTGTTGTTGTGACTGAAAAGTTGGACTATTATGTAACTGTTGAATGCTGCAAGATTTGGTTGCACCTTAAACCGCTCTCTCAAAGAGAGACATGGTTTACAACACGGTCAATAATTGTGGCCCTTTATCTCATCAGAGACCACCGCTCTTGGTCTTCTCTCCTTTGTCCTCCACGTATCTCCCTCTCCTGCCACTCTTCTTTCCCCACACAACCTGTCTTCCTTGATCCATGTTTCAAAACTAAATCATTCCGAAGCCGTCCTCTTTTGTCTGTTTGGTAACGAGACTAAAACAGGACTTGGGTAAATCAGCTGTGTTTTGAATGATCAATATTCTGCTGAGATGCTATATGTCAGTCTGGTAACTGCAAAAATGCACGACATTTTCCATCATTCTCTGTTTTGAATGTGTTTTTAACCGTTTTGAAACAGTGCGTTAGCATTTGGAAACGTGCTGCAAATATATAGTTGAGCAGGGGGAGTATGAAGGAGAAAAAGAGTTGATGGATTTCGGGAGACTGTGGTCATTGAATGCATTTTGTGTGAAAGCAATGACAACGATTCCAGTTTGGTCGATACACACACGTCTCTTCGCTGACTGTGTGAAGAGTTTTGACAATTTGACTTCAGTTTTGACCATGCATGTTAGCAACTGAAAAAAACTGTAAAAACGTATGTGTACGTGCACACGTGTGTGTGTGTGTGTGTGGTGTGTGTGTGTGTGTGTGTGTGTGTGTGTGTGTGTGTGGTGTGTGTGTTGTGTGTGTGTGTGTGTGTGTGTGGTGGTTGTGTGTGTGTTGTGTGTGTGTGTGTGTGGGTGTGCTAAAGCTGTTCTCTTATCTGGAGGT
>NW_019944284.1:65319-78846 GCF_002910315.2 Salvelinus sp. IW2-2015 | reverse complement strand
GCAGTAACACGCAAACACACACCACACACAAACACTTAACAATTCAGTAAGATACACACACACCACACACTAAATAAATGCATGGCATCTCACATCCTCACCTTACAGACTAATCTCTGCATAGATGGGAAAAACACACACCTTGCCATTTGAGTGTGAGCCAATATCATTACACTTGCCTGAGGACTAATTACCATGGTATTACAGTGTCATTAGGACACCTCTGGGCTGGGTTACAAGATCAGGTTCTATCACAAGGTAACATAATGCCTCTCCTCCTGATACCTGATACACACACACACTGACAGGCAGGTACACACACAGACTTTCATCAGACTTGGCACTAGAGTGACGGTGCTGATGGAGACAGAGAGAAGAAGAGGAGATCAACAGATAGGTCATGTTAATCTTCTCCCTCTAGTTCATTATAATAATGACAGGACCTATTTCATTATATAAAGTGCAGTTTTGTCACACAACACAATGCCACACATGTCTCAAGTTTTGATGGAGCATGCAATTAGCATACTGACTGCAGGAATGTCCACCAGAGCTGTTGGCAGATAATTTCATGTTAATTTCTCTTTTCCAATCATTCTGATTGGCTGGGCCTGGCTCCCCAGTGGTGGGCCTGGCTCCCAAGTGGGTGGGCCTATACCCTCCAGGCCCACTCATGGTTGCGCCCCTGCCCAGTAATGTGAAATCCATAGATTAGGGCCTATTGAATTTATTTAAATTGACCGATTTCCTTATATGAACTGTAACTCAGTAACATTGTTGACATTGTTGTATTTATTTTTTTGTTCAGTATAGATAATGATAGGGCCTATTTCATTATAATAAACTTGGTTGTGTGCTTGAAGGACTCAATGGTACCGAGCACTGTTGAGCACAGAGGGAATTACATAGGCATATGCTTTTAATTGAGATTTGTTCACAAATGATCTTCACCCTATTTTCCTCAGTTATAGAGAGAAATGACTAGGTTTCATCGTGAGACTAGCCACAAACACAAACACATCATGTGGCCAGATTATCCACACTGTTATGATGTTAAAGCTGAGAGCCTATTCGTAGGCCTATAAACCCATATAAGTCAATCAGTAAGAGTATATAGCATGACCCATTTAAGAGCTGAGAGAGAACCTGGCCTGTGGAAAACACAGCACAGCTGTCATGCCGCGACTCTCAGGCTTCCCTCGTTAGGATGACAAACTCCCCTGAGCAGCGGTGGGGCCCTTGACCCGGCTTGTCCAGGGCTTCCCCGGGGCTGAACTCCTGTCCTGCCCGGGGTCGCAGCGGAGGGTGTTCTATTGGTCGTGTCCGTCCGGCTCTGCTCTCCCCTGGCCCGGCCCTCCGCGGAGCTGAAACAACGGTGCTGTGTTTTGTTAGCTACCGGAAACAGGCCCTTCCTCTCGGTAAACACGGGGACTCGTTCATGGACTGCATGGCAGCGGCACGCGATGTTCATTGTCAGACCAGCACTCAATCTTCGAGGGGTAAATGGACGGTCAAGGGGGATGAGCGTGCATGTAGCCCCAGGGACGCGCATGATCTGGAACCGAGTGATGCGTCCTTGAGTGCGTAAAGCGGCCATTTATAGTGGATAATAGGCCTATAATCCAAGTAGTGCGCGATATTTTTTCTACATTTTTACAATTATTATACAAGATTTTTCTTTATACACGCTGAGTGTATAAAACATTAGGAATACCTGCTCTTTCCATGACATAGACTGACCTGGTGAATCCAGGTTAAATCCACTTCAATGTAGATGAAGGGGAGACAGGTTAAAAAGGATGGTGTATGTGTACCATTCAATGGGTGAATTGGCAAGACAAAAGATTGAAGTGCCTTTGAACGGGGTAGGTAGTAGGTGCCAGGCGCACCGGTTTGAGTGCGTCACCAAGAACTACAACGCTGCTTGGTTTTTCACGCTCAACAGTGTATCGAGAATGATCCACCACCCAAAGGACATCCAGCCAACTTGACACAACTGTGGGAAGCATTAGAGTCAACATYGGCCAGCATCCCTGAGGAACGCTTTCGACACCTTGTAGAGTCCATGCCTGATGAATTGAGGCTGTTCTGAGGGGGTGCAAAAAATATCAATATTAGGAAGTTGTTCCTAATGTTTTGTACACTCAGTGTATATTAAATGTTGGGTAATAATTGTAAAAATGTGCAATGATTATTGTGCACTAATGCCAGCTGGTAGGCCTATGGTGGAATGTGGTTTTATTAAGCAAGCCCATAGCCGACTTGATTACAAAACATAATCTGTATTTTTAAAKCACYCGSACGGCCAAGAGAGAATACAACAGGTTGTAGTCTTTAATGTCAAATATGTTGTCCAAATATTCAATTTAGATTACAACGTCGAGGATGTTGATTTTAATCAGGTTGCTCTCCCAAGACGCAGGCGCATCTGATCCARGTCAAACCCTTGGTGTTAATAAAACATGTTTTATCATAACATATCACTTATGCTGTTATGACAAATCTTACAAATATTGTTTTGCAAATTCAAAAAGAACGAACGACATGGATCATACATAGGCGAACACACAAGATGTATCGCGTAAAACAGATATGATGCCGCATTCAAAACAACTAGGAACTGGAAATTCGGAAATCTCCGACTTCCGACTTTAGTGCATTCATGACAACTGGGAACTTGGMGGAAAAAACGAGCTCCSACTGGACAAATTGTTTTGAAAGGTCATCCAACTGAGAATTCTAAGCGGCAAACTRGGGCATCTTTCTAGATCTCCGACTTTCCGACCTGTAGATCTAGGACGTCATGATTTGACCTAGTTTTTGTCCCGTGTRCCCAGTTGTCTTGAAAGCACCATGAGCTGCTTCGCACTGGGCACCGATGTCAATTCAACATCTATTCCACGTTGGTTCAACGTAATTTAATTGAAACGACGTAGAAACAACGTTGATTCAACCAGAGCGTGCCCAGTGGGTTCATCCTAGATCAACATGCAGAATAGCAATTTAATGTTATTAAAACATATAATTAATTTGAGTGTTTTTTTCTTTAGAGAGGCAAACGAAAACCCACAGGCCTACAGTCCAAAAGCTGATGCCTGCCTCCAAGCCATAAAACATGGGAAAACAATCTGTCGTAGAAATGTGGGGAAACCATTGACTGTATACACTCTCACATTCAAAGTTAATTTATCATGTGGCAGAAGATAGAGGTCGTGTGAGTAGAACTTTTACGACACCTAAACAAATGAACATATAGGGGAGGGGAAGTTTTTACACACTAAACCGTGCCCCTRTCCCTGTCTCCCGTCTCCTTATGGAATGCAACGGGAGGAGAGAAATTGATGGAATAGACGCTTTTATGGAATAGACGCTTTTCGCGAGGATCCTAAATGGACTTGTCTTGCTAAAGATTTCAGATAAAAACCTTGATCATTTGAATAGATCGATTCACTGTGTGTCATCTCCCCCCGCCCGTCCTCTCCTGACACCCAGATAGCCTAGCCGCCCGAGCCAGCAGTCTCCTGCGACTCACTCTCCTCCCCACGTCCGAGGTGAGAGCGCTCAGACCAGGGGGGATCCAGAGGAGGGCCCGGCCTCTAGCCCCCGGCTCCAAGCCTAGGACATAATTAATGGTAAGATCCGCTGCAGGTTGTAAAACAGACAGCCTTGGCCACCACTGAGCGGCAGCCAGGAGGAACTGTTTACCAGATAGAGAGCTGATAACTGCGAGGCTCTCGTGCGCTAATGGTAGGATGGGGAATGCGGCTGTCTCGAGCTGTGATGGAGCGATCGTCCCTTTAGGCACTAATGCCGTGGAGTTTATATACAAACCGTCCTTCACTCACTCACACACCACTCTCTCTCTTCTCTCTCTCTCTCTCTCTCTTCTCTCTCTCTCTCTTCTCTCTCTCTCTCTCTCTCTCTCTTCTCTCTCTCTCTCTCTCTCTCACACACACACACACACACACACCACAACACACACACACACACACACACACACACACAACACACACACACAACACACACAGACCACACCCACACACACCCACACCACACACACACACACCGAGAGAGAGACATACACACACACACACACCGAGAGAGAGACATACACACCACTTTTTTAAAGATGGATGAAGAATAGACAGATATGATAGCAGCGCGAGACATCGTCATGTTCCAGAGTTATCTGGAATATTATGACTCATAAAGTCTTTCCCCGGGCACTTGGAAGCCCTAGGAAAATTAAGCCGTTATGATAAGATTAAACRGACAGCAGTGACGTTAAAAACGTTTTAAATGTACCATTCATTACTCCTTTTAGGCCAAACGTCACAGCTGGGTAGCATAATCAACAGGTAGACCTGAGCCTATAGGCAGTCATAATTCCTGAACCACTAAATAGTTGGCAAACAACAACGAGTGGGGGACATTTCCTACTTAAATCAGAAGCAGCACAGATTTATCAGAGTGCTAAAACGTAACGGCATGTTTTTACTTCTAATGATAACAACGGYAGTGGGGCGCATTCATTGTTAATGATTTTAAACTCGGTGGTGATTGAATTTCTGCTTCCATTGAAGAGAACCCGTTGTCTATATAAACCCGTGATCCCCACGGGATTTTGTTTATTTCTTCAATCTCCATCGAGTCATCTGAACCCCTAGAAGTAAAATAAAAAAATAGAGGATGAGAGGACGCATTTGTCAAAATAACTTGTTTTCTGCGTTGTGTATAAATAAAGCTCATGTTTTTACGGATCATTATTTGCATCCTATAAATGTTTCATTCCCGTTCCATTTCCCACATAAATCAGGCACCCCTCTGCCGGTAAAAGTCGCTCGTTTGTCACCGGGCTCTGGCGTGCTCCGTGACAGAATAGGAGAAACAGAAGTACCATTAGGTAAACTATTCAACGCCACAATTTATACAACACCCAACGCGCGGACATAAACAGAGAGGGGTTGCGTCACCCTACAGTATTTAGGGTTCTGTGATGCAGGGTCCAGTCACAGAGCTTTATGGCTCCGTCCGGATTCTAAATTAAGATCGTTTTGCAACCCGTGCACTGCATTTCTTATTATATGGCCAAACCCGTCTGTTTTCAGTGCACATATAGCCTACTAAGAAAGTTAGGAATTTCAGATGACACGTGGAAAACATTATGAAGACAGCAGAAGGTTTAATTTAAAAAAAATGATTTTGTGTAATTAGGACTATTATTATTATGAGCCTACCAATATATGCCTGTGGCTTTTAGGTCTACCATGATATGAGAAAGTAAACAGATTACATTTCTTCCTCAATCATAGTCCTAATATAAACAGGCTATATGTGTTTMCACCTGTCCTGAATAGGCTCACCTTATCCGAGAATGGAAGCTATTTACGTGGCTAGTTTAGGCTGCTTGTTGACAATCATTATTTTGGAGCGTCTGTCGGGTGTCTGTCTGGCCGGTGGGCTCAGGGCAGGGCAGGGAGGGCCAGGCGGAGACTTCACGGATCAGTGAGATAGCGTCTCCCACTGTGGCTAATGGACTATTAGTCCTATTAGTGACCCGACCGCCGCTCCACTGTCCAAACAACCCCGGGAGGCTGGAGCACCGCACCACACAGTAACGCGCCACCACACACTTTTACGCGCATCTTTATTGGGCAGCAGAAGTGGACAGTGCAAATTTGAGACCAAGTCTAAAGATAATTTATATACTGAAAAATTATTGATACTTGTTTTCTGGCCTTATTTTAATTTTCATAGTTTGCCATATACAATTGATTAAATATAAGTTTTTTTCTCATCAATCTACACACAATACCCCATAATGAGAAAGCAAAAACTTTTTTTTGAAGGGTTATGCACACGTCAATGTTAGGCTTGCACAGAGACCTTAGGAACGTTCCGAGGTCAATTTTGTGCTTCTAAACCTTAACAAGTTCTCTCTCTGTCTCCCAAAAGCAAAAGAGCTTGAAATGTAGGGTCAAGGGTCGTCTTTCTTGTCACTGTCGCTGCGCTCAGACCGAAGCAAGCTACGGTCAAGCGGGGGGCATCTTCGTTGAACTCGGCCACGGCTATGGTGATTCATTTTTAGTGGTGATTTCAGAATGCTAATTTTGGTGGTTTTTCACTGTTGAAACATATTGCAAATGCACAAAAGTCAACTAGCAAGTCAGTGTCCATTCAGCCAATTAGATATTTTCAGACACCAAACTGATACCGATCTGACTCCAAACTCACTTTTTCAACTCGTTTAGAAGCCAACTATCACATATGTTCAGAGCAGGCCCAAAATTCACAGCGCCTTCCATTTAAACCATAATAAAACAAATAATACGTAGTTATGTTCTAGCTGCGGGTTCCAGTTTTCACATTATGTTAGCCCTATGTGAGGCGACCTCGGAATACCCAAGTTTCGGCTCGATAGGTCATTCCGGTGCCACGAGCAAAACCTTAATTGGTGCTGAAATTCCACTTTTTTCCATGCCTTGTACGGGGTCCTTGAATGACGCTATCGTGACAGAAATGTCGGGGTCCGTCTCTATGGGCCGAGCCGGTTTCAATTGCACCTAGTCTTGCAACTCTGGGGACTTTTTCTAAATGTCACCATTTTGTAATGCTCAAAATGAATTGAAGTCAATGCAAATGCACCGAGGCTTTTTTATCGGTCCGAGAACCTTCTAGGCAGGGGTTGTCAAAGTCAAATGACGAGGGCCAAAAAAAATTTAGCTACAAGCCGAGGGCCGGACTGTTCGAATGTTCATTGAAAAAATTTTTAAATGACGCATATAAGTCTAGTGAACCTAATTGAACCTACTGAAAACCTAACAAATATATTCCAATATGATCAGATAAATAAAGCAATATTTTCTTATGGCTCTGTCAGTAAACTTATTAATTTTCAACAGACACAAAAGACAAATTTCCTTTATAAAAAAATCCCCATAACATGAACATTAAAATGGAAAGAAACCGGTATTGCAAGCACCATCCAGTAGCCTATATTTTCTATTTTAGCAAAAAGTGGGCTAAAATTTACTTCAAAGAAAAAAACAATAATAGCAATTTTCTATCATCCACTCAACTGAAATTTTTTTAAATATAATTGGATTGAAATACAATAAAATAAAGTGCAAATCTATTAATCCAAAAACAACACTTTGTTTAAGGAGAAGTAACATGCAGTGAAAACAAATATAAACTTTAACTTTAAACTTGAACTGAGTAAAAACTCTAAATATTGTGATTGCACAGTAATGTTCACTTGTTTGAGTTGAGGGTGATACTTAGTGGTGTCCCCATCTTTTCCACAAGTTCATCAAATGTTCGGGGTAAGGCTCTGAGCTGAGGAAAATCCTCAGAATTGAGTGGAAGTTTCAGCAGTAAGTCGACGTCTGTGTGATGTTTGTTCAGGTTCATCAAAGAAAACAGTTGTTCACACAGGTATGTGCTGCCAAACATAGACAACGTTTGAGCAGCCTGGATGCGCAGCTGGGGCATTGTGTTCGGGAGGAAAACGGTGCGAACTCCGCAGCACCCACTGCCGCATATTTTGCCCTCAGTGCATATTGCATTGGAGGTCAATCAAACTCCATTGGAGGTTTGGTGGTGAGCTTTCCACGTCAACAGCAAATGGGTACCAGCAGTTTCCAACCTGCTTTTTTGTGCTTCAAAGTCAGCAAATCGGCGTCGAAAGTCAGCGGCAAGCATGACCTATTTATCAGCCAACTGTGCGCTCGGGAACGCACTGGTAGAGAGCTTCTCTTCATGGTCTGCAGCTGGAAGTGGCTCAATTTTCTTTCCGCATCTGCGTCTCCCACAGAGTCAGTTTGGTTTTAAATGCCTTCACTGTACTGTACATATCAGAGATGACATGATCCCGACCTGCAGCTGCAAGTTCATTGCATTCAGATGACTCGTAATGTCACACAGAAAAAGCCATTTCACACAGAAAGCATTCGTCTCGGATTGTGTTGTGGCTTTCCCTTTGCTGTCCAAGAACAGACAAATCTCCTCACGAAGCTCGAACATCTTTGAAGCAGCTTTCCCTGGCTTAGCCATCGCACCTCTGTGTGATAAGGCAAATCACCATGCTCCGTTTCTAACTCCGTCAGAAATGCCTTGAACTGGCGGTGATTCAAACCTTTGGCTCTGATAAAGTTAACTGTGCGCGTGATGGATGCTCATTACATGCTCCATTTTCAAGGCTTTACCGCACAACGCTTCCTGGTGTATGATACAATGATAAGCTGTCAGCTCACCTGTCGCGTTTTCCTCTTGCATCTTTTCCCGTATCTTCGCCACCAGTCCGCTCCTGTGTTCCACACATCGCAGGTGCTCCGTCGGTGTGTCAAACCCACAAGTTTTTTCCCAAGGCAGCTCCATCTCATTTACACATTCTGACACCTCTTCATACAAAATCATTGGCCCCGTAGTTGTGCCATGCATAGGACGTAAAGCCAAAAACTCCTCTGTCACGCTTAGGCTGGAGTCCACTCCGCGGATGAAAATTGACAACGGCAATGTCAGAAATGTCGGTGCTCTTCACCACAGCCAAGGAATATGCAATGAAATCTTTTCCCTTTTTCACAAGCTGCTCTTTTTAGATTTGATGGACAACTGGTCTACTCTCTCGGCAATGGTGTGTCTGCTCAAGACTCACATTTAAAAAGAGTTGCCTTTTTTCTGGGCAAACTTAGTCACCAAACTTTAATCATGCAGTTTTTGATGAAATCCCCTCCGTAAATGGCCGGGCTGATTTAGCGATCTCTTCTGCCAAAATAAAACTGGCCTTGACAGCAGCCTGGGCCTTGTGATTTGGCTTTTTTGTCCGCGTGTTTCGTTTCATAATGTCGTCTCAGATTATACTCTTTCAGTACCGCCACACTTTCTCCACACAGAAGACACACAGTTTTCCAGCTACTCCGTTGAACATATACTCCGACTCCCACTTGTTGAAACCCCGCGGTTCTCAGTGTCCACCTTCCGTTTTTGCCATTTTTGATGGGGTATCTGAAAGGTTAATTTACTGTGATGCTGACGACTGCTGTGCCAATAAATATAAATGAAGCAGCCTAACTGCTTCGCGTGCGGTCACCGTGCATTGTGGGAAATGTAAGTATTGGTGCGTGTCAAAAAGAATTCTGCGGGCTGCCGGGTTGCTGCGGTCCTGCGGGCCGGTTCTAATAAGGTAAATCAAGATCATCCCAGGGCCGTAAAAAAACCTTCTCGCGGGCCGGATGTGGCCGCGGGCCCTTGATCGACATATGTGTCTAGAGCCACATAATCACCGTGCTAACGACCTGAGCCTAGAACATGTTGTGTAAAGTTTCAGAACTCTAGGGTCTGACGGTTTCTTTAAAAGTTCAACAAAAAGTAACTATTGGCAGGCACTGTCTGCCTCTAAGCCCCTCAGTGGTGTCACTCCATCCTTTCTGTGTGGGTGTGTAAATTTTTCCTTGAAATCTGATGGATGAATGCTGATTACAGTTCGTTATGAGGGTTGCCTATTCAACATATATTAAGTTTTGGAAAGATTTTACTTTTTAACACGTCGAAACAGCCCTTTTGACACCAATTATGGCACTTCCGGTTGCACAGGAAGCTGAAAGTAAACACATATCCTCATTGGAGTGGGCTTTTTACAGAATCCTGAGTTTTAAGTCTATACGTTTAAGAACTCACTGATTTACATAGGGTTGAATGCACTATTTCTCTCAAACTGCAGGTTGGGTATGGCAAACACTTTTAGGGTGATTTAACCACTTCCGGTTGCTCCAGGAAGCTTAGAATCGACACAGGTAGACCTCATAGTGGCCTGATAGATTGTCATCGAAGACAGGTTCATAAGGCATTATTAACCCACATAGGCTTCAGGTTGAATTTGGGAGCAGCAATGTATTCCTATGGGGAGACATGTCATTGTAAACTGTTTGATGTAAACACCTTCTTTTAACTATTAAGGGTTAATGCCACACGGTCAATGTGTAGGCTTGCACAGATCAGGAGGACCTTAGGAACGTTTCCTGAGGTCAAATTGTGCTTCTAACCTTAACGGTTCTCTCTCTGTCTCCCAAAAACAAATAAATATGAAATTTGAGGTCAAAGGGTCATTTGGGTCCTTCTTCTTGTCCCTGTCGCTGCACTCAGACCGAGCTAGCTACGGTCAAGCGGGGCATCTCGTTGAACTCGCACGGCTGGAGATAATGGCAATGCCCATGCAAGGCTTTGTGTGTCTTTAAGCACCGTACTTTTTCACTCCATCCTTTTATCCCCTTTCTTCGTGGTATTCAATCGCTAGTAATTACTATCTTGTCTCATCTCTACAACTCCCGTATTGGCTCAGGACAGACGAAGGTCGAAAGCCACGCGTCCTCCGAAGCAAAACCCAACCAAGCCGCCTCTTCTTAACACAGCGGCGCCTCCAACCCGGAAGCCAGCCGCACCAATGTGTCGGAGGACACACCGTGCACATGGCCCCCTTGGCTAGCGCGCACTGCCCCCGGCCCGCCACAGGAGTCGCTGGAGCGCGATGAGAACAAGGATATCCCTACCGGCCAAACCCTCCAACCCGGACGACGCTAGGCCAACGGAACCTCCCGGTCGCGGCCGGCTGCGGCAGAGCCTGGGCGCGAACCCAGAGACTCTGGTGGCGCAGCTAGCACTGCGATGCAGTGGCAGAGCTTCGAGACCCACTTTTAAAAATGTTCGTCTGAACACACTGCAACTGGATCTGTAACTTTTTTTTTTTACTCCCTTTGTGAACATGACCAATTTTGTCAATGTACGATTTCTCTTAAATTTCGATAGATAAATGGCTGGTTCTTTTTTTCCTGACACCGGTATGCTTATGTACTTTACGTGAAGCGGTCAAATAGCACCCTACTTTACGTTTTGACCTTTAATCCCAGAAAAATGGCCATAACTCAAAAAGCATTGAGGCCTCGACGCCATCTTGTTCGGGGCCAACTGTCCATTACGTCTTCGAAATATTTCCGTTTTAGGAGAAAGGCACATGCATTTGCAATGTGCTTGTGGCATTTGCAATATTATTTATTTTCCCTCTGGTGGGAATTTCCTAGACTGCGGAAAAATGACCAAAATTTGTTATTTTTATAAAACGGAAACCGAACGTCGAGAGATTTAGTTTGATGACTTCTGAAAGATCTCTCCCCGCGCACGGCCCGACGCCGTCCGCGAATTTTAGAAACGTTGCAGGACGTCTAGTAAGGGACCTTACATTTGTAATGTGGCGTTTCTCACTAACCATATGGCGAGTGCAAAATGTTCCCTTAAGGTATGGAAAGGCCTTGGAAAGGCCATAAGTGTAAGCCAACATAATTCATTATTTTACATTAACATGTAATACATGCTTATGAAGAAAATGGTGTAATTTAGGCTCCACGAAATATGAAATGGGTTATGAAGGAAATCGTGTATGGTTGCCTACATGACAAAAAGGCGTTCTGATTACAAGTGCACCAGTATCCAAAGTATTAAGCGAAATCAAGCACAGAAAACAGCATTGGCATTAATAAAACAATATTTCCCACGAATTAAGTCGCAGGTAAATGTGCTGCTTTTCTCAAATTATGTTCAGCAAGTCTAAAACAGTACATTATAGGCATACAACGACACATTTTAAAACATGGTTAAAACAAAAGACAACATTTCTGTATATTCATGACGTTGAATTAGCCATTAGAAAAGAACAAAAATGAAATACAAATTATCGCGTCTACATGGTTTGCAACGGCTTGTTGTGTCACCTACTGGTTTAAATTTGTGTCTTTTCGCACGAATTAAGTAGCCACAGAAATTCGTGTATTTTCAAACGAATTGAACCACCCCAAAACACCCCAAAAATGCACAAAAAACGCACGAAATCTGCTGAAATACATTTTGTACATATATGCGCGAATTGAATGTGAGACTGTGTTGACAAATGACACAGCAAGCGGAACAAAAATATGAACCCAACACCAACCCGAGGTTTGGTCCCATGATTCATGATCTTAAATAAAAGATCCCAGAAATGTTCCATACACACAAAAAGCTTATTTCTTCAAATGTTAGGCAGTACGTCCAACCAGGCCTCGCAACCACCGACCACGTGTATGGCCTCCTGTGAGCGATCGGTTTGTTGATGTCAATGTTGTGAACAGAGTGCCCCGTGGTGACGGTGGGGTTATGGTATGGGCAGGCATAAGCTCTGGTCAAAGAACACAATTGCATGTTATCGATGGCATTTTGAATGCATAGAGGTACCGTGATGAGAGCCTGAGGCCCATTGTCGTGCCATTCATCCGCTGCCATCACATCAGGGTTCAGCATGAGGTGGTGGCCATGTCACAAGGATCTGTACACAATTCCTAAACGCTGAAAATGTCCTGCATACTCACCAGACATGTCACCCATTAAGCACGTTTGGGATGCGCTGGATGGATGTATAAGAAACAGTGGTTTCCAGATCTTGCCAGTATCCAGCAAATTCGCACAGTCATTGAAGAGGAGTGGACAACATTCCACAGGCCCACAATCAACAGCCTGATCAACTCTATACGACGGAGATGTGTCGCGCTGCATGAGGGACATGGTGGTCACACCAGATACTGACTGGTTTTCTGATCCACACACCTACCTTTTTGCATATCTGTATTCCCAGTCATGTGAAATCCATAGATTCATTTATTTCAACTGATTTCCTTATATGAACTGGAACTCAATAAATCTTTTGAAATTGTTGCATGTGGCGTTTATATTTTTTGTTCAGTTATATATATATATATACCATAACATCACAATTTACCAGACATTGCAATGTTTATAACCTGCAACAAGTCCATATAAATAAGGGGGTTGACATGACAACATTAAAATGGGCCTAGAGCATCATTTTCTATTATATGAAATACAAATCGTTGCTAAAGCAGAGCTTGTGTGATGAAATAGATTTTAAAAACCCAAGGGTTTATTTCTATCAAAGTATAGAGAATTAAAATGTGAGGTAAGTGTTTCTGATTTTTCTAAGCTATATATAATATAGCGTAAATCTATTATAAGGATAACTATTTGAACGTTATTTTTGGATGCAATAATCACTTTTTTAACTCTATTTTTATGTTGGTGCGTAAAAGTGCGAAAAGTCAGAAGAATAACCCCTTGTTACGGAAAGGAATAGGAATCAATATATTATTTCACTAAATACTTCCTACAGCAATTGACAAATAAAATAACCATATTTTCGTTGTAAAACAAAAAACAAAATGCCATTCATGAAAATAGAAAGACCTAATAATGAAATTACAGTAGGCCCTATACCAATGTATTATCAAAAGCCGGTTGTTTATTTAATGTACCTTTGGTTATAACACCATACATTTTCATAAACAAATCTTAAATTAAAACGTGTCACTTTGGAAGGAAACTATCTTATGCTTCTTTATCCGAATAAAGAAATAAAGTTAAACCGCCTTGTATAGAAGACCTGTCGACACAACCTGCAGACCAGCCTGTTCAGCCGGTCCTGACTGC
>NW_019944284.1:25797-65294 GCF_002910315.2 Salvelinus sp. IW2-2015 | reverse complement strand
AAAATATTTTGCAAATTTATAAACAAACTAAAAAAACAACTGAAATTACCTTACTTTAAATGCTTTTCGCCTTTGCACAGAGACTGAATTGAGCTAGGTGCTCTGTTTATTCGAACATGCCTTAAGTGTTTCTACAAACTTGATTGGGTGCCATGTGCGTAAACTCACATTGATGGAATCATTCAGACAAGACAAACCGTCTAATATCTCCAGTCGGTGCGAGAAAAGGACACTGCATGAAAACTGGACCAAAAGTCTCATTTCTTAGGCCCCAAGAAAAGATCGTGCCTTCTCTATCACCCTTGGTTAATGGAGAGATGTTGAGCAAGGAATTCCTAGGCTGGCCGCCTGGCAAAACTGAGCAATTTGGAGAAGGGCCTTGGTCAGGGAAGTGAAGAACACGCGATGGTCACTCTGACAGAGCTCCAGAGTTTTCCAGAAGGAAGCCATTCCTCAGTAAAAGGCACGACATCCCGCTTAGAGTTTGACAAGAGACACATAAAGGACTCTCAGACCATGAGAAACAAGATCTCTAGTCTGATGAAAACAAGATGAAACTGTTTTTGAAGACTAGTCAGGATCGAGGGAAAGATGAACAAAGCAAAGTACTGAGAGATCCTTGATGAAAAACTGCTCCAGAAGGTTCACCTTCCAACAGGACAATGACCCTAAATACACACCAAGACAATACAAGAGTGGCTTCAGGACAAGTCTCTGAATGTCCTTGAGTGGCCCAGCCAGAGCACGGACTTGAACCCGATCAAACATCTCTTGGAGAGACCTGAAAATCAATGTGCAGGACGAACCCCATCAAACCTGACAGACTTGAGACGATCTGCAGAGTAGAATGAGAGAACCTCCCAAATACAGGTGTGCCAAGCTTGTAGCGTCATACCCAAGAAGTCTCGATGCTGTAATCGCTGTCAAAGGTGCTTCAATAAAGTACTGAGTAAAGGGTCTGAAAACATACCTGAATGTGATATTTCAGTTTTTTATTTATCTAAAAAACCAGTTTTTGCTTTGTCATTATGGGGTATTGCATGTAGATTGGTGAGATGAAAAAAAAAACAATTTAATACATTTTAGAATAAGGCTGTAACGTAACAAAATGGTGTAAAAAGTGAAGGGGTCTGAATACTTCCCGAATCGCTGTAGCTTATAAAAATATGCCTGTTTGTCTATACATACACAGTTATATGCAGTTTTCATTAAATGATTATAGACACTTAACGAGATACTAACGCTCTACCACATGGTGTCGCAAATGGCGCTTCTAAACTCAAGATGCCTCCGACGTCAAATTCTCAATATATCCCGTCATCAGAGAACGATAGTTATAATACGCTACGACACATATCGTGAAGTGGCGATAATGACAGCCATCGAATGATGTCTGTAGCGTCGGATCTACATGGCATGCGATTATGTTCGTGAGTGATGATTGGTGTCGTGAGCAGTTTTGTGCTTCAGAGGTTCCGAGTTGTAACATACAAGCGGACTGGTATTTGCGCATCAGTTGGTCTTATTATAGATTATGTTGTCGCTGTCGTACAAGTAGAGAACGACGGAATTGATCTGTTTACGTAGGATGTTAGTGTCGATGCACGAATTATTCTGTGCTCTTAGAGCGAGGCAAAGAAATGCAGGCGTGCCTCCGAGTATGCACGAATTTTCAGCAAACCAAGTAGGACCACATCCAAGCCGCGTTAGCAAACAGACCAGATAAGTGTGGCAAATATACCGACTCAGCATGCGCAGAGCCTGACTAATTTATTTATTTTTACGTTAATTGAACATATTGCCGACGATATATTTGGTTTTTTTTAACCATTTTAACCATAAGAGTTATATTATTTTCTTTATTTAAATCCCTATTAAAACATTTGTCGGTTTTATTGGCCTATATGTACTGTTTTCGATTTTCTGAAACTCAGAAGCCTTTTCAAGGATAAGAATGAATGTAACGCAATCGCCACTGCATGGATTAATGGTGTTTTATTCGGTTTGTAGTTCCATGTAGTTTCTTAAAAAAATAAACGTGTAAACCATTTTTATTGAACAGACATGTAACTGAGAAATACAATGGCAGTCCTGCCAATTGTCCATCAATACAAAAACATTTTTTTTCGTATAAACATTTGGGGGAACGTATGCAGTCAATTGTAGTCTTACATTTTTGTTTGGCCACCAAAATTACCAAAAGTTTAACCCGTACATAGAGGCTAGGGGGTCTGAGTGGTAAATACATGGCTCTGAGCTGTAGCACCTTTTCACTTAGAAAACGTTCTTGTGTTCAAATTCCGTCACGTGCGAAATAGCTAGGAAAGCTTTCGTATTTCCACTTGGCTGCACCTTAGTTACCGATAACGATAAATCAAAGTGCATACCTGCGTCGACCTGTGTCCGAAGCAGCAAAACACCGGAAAGCTTCTAGCCTACCGGAAAGTTCAAGAAGAACGAAGAATAGTTTACCTCATCGGTCATGGTGACACTCATGGGATGCGCACCCTTAAAAGCAGCAATTTCAACCGTTTTGAAAAATGAGACGCCTGCGGTAACCCCAAAAGACAATACCAGGTGCATTTGAAAAGTTTGGACTTAGAAGTATTTTTTTGAAAAACCTCCCATAAATCACTCAGGCCATTTTGGGACTCGATGAAGAGAAAGAAACAAATAATATTTCCTAGACAGAAAAAAACAGAATATGTTTTTTGAAAACCTCCATTAAATTCACTCAGGCCAGCCACTCATATTTGGGGCGGGTAGTATACAGCTCCTCCCACGAGCGGGTATGGAAGTCTGGATCCCCCTAAAAAGCTTCAAGGCTTATGTGTGTGCTTTAAGCAGCCATACTTTTTCACGTCCAACTCCTTGTGTGTGTGGTTGATCGTTGTGTGTGTGTGTGTTGTGTGTGTGTGGTGTGGTGATGTGTCTGTGTGTGTGTGTGTGTGTGTGTGTGTGTGTTGTGTGTGTGTGTGGTGTGTGTGTGTGTGTGTGTGTGTGGTGTACAATAGTGAGAGCAGCTTTTCCTTGACATCCTGTTTTAGCGAAGATTACTGATTTCAGATCTCATGTAGGGGTTGGACCGTTCCATATGGAGAGTTCCCACATTATCGAAGATCTGGAACTTGTTTTAGAACCTTTCGATGAACAGCACCTGTATGATCGTTGCGCGCCCGTATTATTTAAGGACACTTCCGGTTGGCACAGGAGCTAACATAGTAAAGACATATTCCTGATCGGGGTATGCTTTACAGAATCCTGAGTTTTTAAGTCTATACGTTAAGAACTGACTGATTTACACAGGGGTTGAATGCACTATATATCACAAAACTAGCTGGTATGGGTATGGCAAAACCACTTTTAGGGTTGTTTTATCCACTTCCGGTTGCTCCAGGAGCTTAGAATCAACACAGGTAGACCTCATAGTGGCCTGATAGGATTGTCATTGAAGACAGGTTCATTAAGACATTCATAACCCACATAGGCTTCAGGTTGAATTTCAGGGGTGCAGGCAATGTGATTCCTATGGGGGGTGAGATGTCATTGTAAACCTGTTTGATGTAAACACCTTCTTTTAAACTGTTAAGTGTTTAATGCCACACACGGTCAATGTTAGGCTTGCACAGAGACCTTAGGAACGTTCCTGAGGTCAAATTGTGCTGCTTCTAAACCTTAACAAGTTCTCTCTCTGTCTCCCAAAAGCAAAAAGACTGTAAATGTAGGGTCAAGGGTCATCTTCTTTGTCACTGTCGCTGCGCTCAGACCGAGCAAGCTACGGTCAAGCGGGGTCATTCTCGTTGAACTCGGCACGGCATTGATTGCATTTTTTAGTGGTGATTTCAGAATGCTATTTTGGTGTGTTTTTTCACTGTTGAAACATATTGCAAATGCACCAAAAGTCAACTAGCAAGTCAGTGTCCATCAGCCAATTAGATATTTTCAGACACCAAAACTGATACCGATCTGACTCCAAACTCACTTTTTCCAACTCGTTTAGAAGGCCAACTATCACATATTTCAGAGCAGCCCAAAATTCACAGCGCCTTCCATTTAAACCATAATAAAACAAATAATACGTAGTTATGTTCTAGTGCGGGTTCCAGTTTCACATTATGGTTAGCCCTATGTGAGGGACGACCTCGGAATCCCAATTTCGGCTCGATAGGTCCATTCGGTGCCCGAGCAAAACCTTAATTTGGTGCTGAAATTCCACTTTTTTCCATGCCTTGCTACGGGGTCCTTGAATGACGTATCGCAGTGACAGAAATGTCGGGGTCCGTCTCTATGGGGCCGAGCCGGTTTCAATTGCACCTAGTCTTGCAACTCTGGGGACTTTTTCTAAATGTCACCATTATTGTAATGCTTCAAAATGAATTGAAGTCAATGCAAATGCACCGAGGCTTTTTATCGGTCCGAGAACCTTCTAAGGCAGGGTTGTCAAAGTACAAATGGACGGAGGGCCAAATAAAAAATTTAGCTACCAAGCCGAGGGCCGTGACTGTTCGAAGATGTTCATTGGAAAATTTTTAAATGACGCATAAGTTCTAGTGAACCTAATTGAACCTACTGAAAACCTAACAAATATATTCCAATATGATCAGATAAATAAAGCAATATTTCTTATTGCTCTGTCAGTAACTATTAATTTTCAACAGACACAAAAGACAAAATTCTCTTATAAAAAAATCCCCATACATGAACATTAAATGAAAGAAACCGGTATTCAAGCACACCATACAGTAGCCTATATTTTCATTTTAGCAAAAGTGGGGCTAAAATTTACTTCAAAGAAAAAAACAATAATAGCAATTTTCTATCATCCACTCAACTGAAATATTTTAATATAATGGATTGAAAAAAACTAAAAATAAAGTGCGAAATCTATTAATCAAAAACAACACTTTGTTTAAGGAGAAGAACATGCAGTGAAAACAGAATATTAAACTAACTTAAACTTGAACTGAGTAAAAACTCTAAATATGTGATGCACAGTAATGTTCACTTGTTGAGAGGTGATACTTAGTGGTGTCCCCATCTTTTCCACAAGTTCATCAAATGTTCGGGTAAGGCTCTGAGCTGAGGAAAATCCTCAGAATTGAGTGGAGGTAGTTAGCATAAGTCGACTTCTGTGTGATGTTTGTTCAGGTATCACAAAGAAAACAGTTGTACACACGGTATGTGCCTGCCAAAACATAGACACCTGAGCAGCCTGGATGCGCAGCTGGGGCATGTGTGTCGGGAGGAAACGGTAGCGAACTCCGCAGCACCCACTGCCGCATATTTTGCCCTCAGTGCATATTGCATTGGAGGTCAATCAACTCCATTTGGAGGTTTGGTGGTAGCTTCCACGTCAACAGCAAATGGGTACCCAGCAGTTTCCAACCTGCTTTTTTGTGCTTCAAAGTCAGCAAATCGGCGTCGAAAGTCAGCGGCAAGCATGACTACTATCAGCCAACTGTGCGCTCGGGAACGCACTGGTAGAGAGCTTCTCTTCATGGTCTGGCAGCTGGAAGTGGCTCAAATTTTCTTTCCGCATCTGCGTCTCCCACAGAGTCAGTTTGGTTAAATGCCTTCACTGTACTGTACATATCAGAGATGACATGATCCCACCTGCAGCTGCAAGTTCATTGCATTCAGATGACTCGTAATGTCACACAGAAAAAGCCATTTCACACAGAAACATTCGCTCGGAGTTGTGTTGTGTCTTCCCTTTGCTGTCCAAGAACAGACAAATCTCCTCACGAAGCCTAACATCTTTGAAGCACCTTTCCCTGGCTTAGCCATCGCACCTCTGTGTGATAAGGCAAATCACCATGCTCCGTTTCTAACTCCGGTCAGAAATGCCTTGAACTGGCGGTGATTCAAACCTTTGGCTCTGATAAAGTTAACTGTGCGCGTGATGGATGCTCATATACATGCTCCATTTTCAAGGCTTTACCGCACAACGCTTCCTGGTGTATGATACAATGATAAGCTGTCAGCTCACCTGTCGCGTTTTCCTCTTGCATCTTTTCCCGTATCTTCGCCACCAGTCCGCTCCTGTTCCACACATCGCAGGTGCTCCGTCGGTTGTCAAACCCACAAGTTTTTCCCAAGGCAGCTCCATCTCATTTACACATCTTGACACCTCTTCATACAAATCATTGGCCCCGTAGTTGTGCCATTGCATAGGACGTAAAGCCAAAAACTCCTCTGTCACGCTTAGGCTGGAGTCCACTCCGCGGATGAAAATTGACAACTGGGCAATGTCAGAAATGTCGGTGCTCTTCATCCACAGCCAAGGAATATGCAATGAAATCTTTTCCCTTTTTCACAAGCTGCTCTTTTTGATTGATGGACAACTGGTCTACTCTCTCGGCAAATGGTTGTTTGCTGCCAGACCTCACATTAAAAAGAAGTTGCCTTTTTTCTGGGCAAACTTAGTCACAAAACTTTAATCATGCAGTTTTTGATATGAAATCCCCCTCCGTAAATGGCCGGGCTACTATTTAGCGATTCTATTCTGCCAAATAACAACTGGCCTTGACGCAGCCTGGGCCTTGTGATTTGGCTTTTTTGTCCGGTTGATTTCGTTTCATAATGTCGTTCTCAGATTAGTACTCCTTTCAGTACCCGCCACACTTTCTCCAACAGAAGACACACCAGATCTCTCTGTGACGTAGGGAGAGCCACCTGCAGAAACGATGCAAATGTCCATTAATCAAATCAGCTGACTGGTTATCTGACCACTGTTGTCGTGGTCGCAGCATGCGGCAAGAAAACAGAACCGTTATCGACATACAGTWAGAACAAACAWCAACACAGARAGGCCGACATGTTTTGTGATTTTACCATGATATAAACTATTACGGTGTAGTAGGCCTATCAAGTTCATCAGAACACTAATAACAGAAAGTGAMACCACAGCAGCAGAGCAACGTTTTGGCGCAAAGGAAGGACACATTTTTGGAAGCTACAAGATATCAYTTGTCGATTGTGAATGTAATTTTTTTACGRATGTAAWCATTCCTTATTCATAGACCCTATAGCCATGGTCTGGTCTCCCATTGTGTTTGTTATTGGAGGCATCTTACCTTATGAAAAATAACCTAATTGTCCATAGTCATTGTCCAAAACAAACGAACCGGCCATCCACACGTGCACTCTACTCAGTAACTTTAAGTACAAAGGGCGTGTTTACTTTGAGCCCGGGCCTCCCTTTAACTCTCTCAAACCGGCCATTGCGAGGCCCGAGGAAGAAGACGCTGTCCCAATCTAAACATCGCGAGCGGATGAGATTATCTCTCGTCTCGCTCCCTTCCCTTTTCTCTCCACTATAGGCTTCCCAATGGTTCGAACCGCAACCAAGCATTCGACCCTGGCGCCTATACTTGGCCACAATTGACAGACGACAAGAGGTGTAGCATTTCCTTTTGTTGCCCCCCCCTTACCCTCTACCCTTACCCCCCACTCCTTTCCCAAAAGCCAGGTAAACGCCTAACACTGAAATGTCAGTGAAATCTCATCCCCTCCCGATTTGACACAGAAACAAGTGAAATATATCGGAGAAACATTGTTTGAAACAGCAAAGACCAAAGGCCTGCGACGGGCTATTTTTCTTCCATTTTGATTCATCTTAATACTTTAACACTTAGAACAAGGCGGCCACATACTTTGATACGTGCTATTAAACATATCAAAGAGTTCGGATATATATTAGGRCTCGGCTTATGTGATACATCCCGCCATAAAAGCAACCTCAGCATCCAGAGAGAGAGACWTGGGGAGGTTCGGTGTCCCCTTGTGCTCATGTTTGGATCACGGCCCGGCGCGGAGGAAAGAGACGTCACGTGGCATAATAAGGTGAGAAAATCCGAGGGTTCTGTGTTTTGTCCAACACGTTTTGATTCCTAACGCTTTTCCGGCTCTCGTCGTTTCTGTTCGAATCTAAGGCTGCAGTCTATAACGGGGTAATAAAATGTGGGGACTGACTAACCTGTCTACCACTCGATACACCTAAAATAACAGCAGGATAAATGAAGAATAAAGGCTAAAAAGGCACAGCCATTTCTGAGCAAATGAATGCAAATAAATATAATCAACGTTAACATATGAGTTTGCCAAAAATAACAACAACGATTACTGTTATGAATATGTGATAAAGGCACAATAGCTCCTGAGTTTGACAGCACAAATTAGTTTTTTGCAAAACGTTGATTGTGAATATATATGATAATAATCATCATTATATTTATGATTCACAATCAACGTGTCCAAAAACGAATTTGTGCTGTAGAATTCCAATAAGCCTTCACCTCTAATAACTTGAATTAATAAATCACAATTGTATAAAATGGCATTGATCATGAGTAGAACGCAGTACAACTCTCTCTGCAATTACTTTTTTAGGCCTAGTTTATATTCTATCTAAATGACTTTTTATTTTTTCGTGAAGGCCTATTTTCATTGAATGTACCACAACAAATAAAATTCAAAAATTATGATCACATTTCGTTCATAGAACAAGCATAGAACAAGACAAGCAAACAAAAACATGACCATTAAACAAGGACAGAGCGTTGCGTTTAAAAAAGTAGGCATATGAATTTGCACCGGAGCTACCAAATATTCAAAACAATAAAATGTACTCCCGTGCAATTACACTTTCACCGCAGTATGATTCATACAGGAGAAACACTTTGGCCTAAATGTAAACAACGTTTTAAAAGGCTACATAATGTATGTTTTTCGAGATGTTTTTTTTTTTTTATAATAAGAAGTTATGGAAAAAAGTTTCATGTCGTATCGTAGTGAAAAAAAAAAAAAAAACTCTTGCCTATAAGAATACCGCTTAGTTAAGTGTGGGGGTGTCTTCACGGCGTGGCATCTTTGGGTTTCTTCCACAAGTTCTATAAAATGCTTCTTGAAGATGTATGGAAAGGGCTGCAGACTGTGTCCGATTTACTAGACACAGTAGCACATTGGTCAAGTGTTAACTAGTGTATCACATTTCTTAAATGTTGATTCAGGGCTTAATTAACACTGTAAGCGCAACGTCCAATTAACACTAATTGGTGTAAAAAATAACTCAAGTGTCGGTGTTAATAACCATAGCTGAACCCAAACTCACACCCATCATTTATCATGATTTCACAGCATGCATTGATTTTTAGAAATGGTTTGTTTTTCATATCTACTGTTTTTGATTTGATTTAAACTATCTTATGCTACTCAAATTATAAATAAAATACATTTTTGTTAAACGCTAAATAAAATGCTGTTTTTACTTGGATTATTGCACCCGTTACTGAACATCGTTGTTCCAGTTTAGATGCTGTCTCAGGTCCCTCAAACTCAACTTCTGGGCTTGAAGCAACTAGAAGTTCCCACATGCATTAATTAATACTATTTGTTTTACTGTTCCTCTACTGCAGGGACTGATTTAGACCTGGGACAGCACGCTGTGTGCATTAAATTAATCAGTGTAGAACAGACCAACAGCAAGGCTCTGGATTTGTAGGGTAAGAAAGTGCTTGACATACTCTCTGCATTATAACGGTGTAAATCATACAGTATGCTTAGTCCTCCTTCCCAACGCTAGCAGTCATTCCTGAATAATAGGTTGCGGGTGAAAACCAAATTCCAAAGAACGTATCCCTCTGTCTGATTCTAATAGGAATAACCGTTACTTTACAGGCCTGCTGTGGACTGTAAACCATGAGTCTTCAGGGACGCTTGTTAGGTGTTTAACTAGACCTCAAAATAAGCCTTATGAAATAGTAAATTCAGCTTTATAGACACATTGAGTCATTTCACATCTATCAGGATTCTCACTCGGCAAATGTCTCCAATGGATAGAAGAATTCATATGACGAAACTATACCATGGTCTATGTTACGTTAGCAAACATTGTCATGGTGGTACTCTAAAATATGTATTTTTTTTGCAAGGGGGCAAAACTATGTTCTTGACCTCAGAACGCATCGCGTTACCCAACATTCGTTGGCGTCGTTGGATTTAATGCTTATTTAAACTACATGAACGGACATGGTGACTCGAGCCCCGTCGTCTCMTGGCCAGTCTAAACACAGTCCACCGGTGGCCTTGTTAGGCACTATTTTACGAGCGTCCCGACTTCCACGAGGACATGACCGGTGGCGTTGATATACCACGAAMGAGAATGCGCGCCMGCMTGTCTGCGAGCCGTGTAACTAGAATTCATCATCAGACATATATCTGACAATATCCGTCCTCCTCCTCCTCCTCTAGGTCCCTGTCTAGTCAGTGAATCATTGTCACGAGTAGGCCTATACGCCTCTGCAGTGTCTTGCTATGGTTTATGGTTGGGCCTAGCCGGCATCTGTATTAAGTCAGATTTCAGGTCAGATTTCAGATTGCATTTGATTCGACTTRATGGCACAGATATGGTGCACGCACATTTGAACGAAGGAACACGCACACACACACACACGCACACGCACACACACAAGCAGCAAATGGGTGGACTAATCTGTCTGTCAGAGCTAGCTAATACCATGGCACCTCTCTGCGTTGTGTCTGGTGAGGGAAAACCCTGCCTCGCTGCCATGCATGAAAAAAACGTTACTCAAGCTACAGGAGTGTCTGTGTGAGTGAGGGACCGGTCTAGAACTGAGGGCACAAAGTGACCGCTGTGCTGTTGTGTGTGTGTGGTGTGTAAGTGTGATGTGTGTGTGTGTGTGTTGTGTGTGTGTGTGTGTGTGTGTGTGTGTGTGTGGTGTGTGTGTGTGTGTGTGTGTGTGTGGTGTGTGTGTGTGTGTGTGTGTGTTGTGTGTGTGTGTGTGTGTGAAACGGAAAGGGAGTTGATAGGGAGCAGATTGTATTGGCTAAAAACGTCAATCAGTTTTGCTGGAGGAATGTTAATTGCCGCGATACCCTGCTTATCGTCCCCACGGAGTTATTAATATAGCCGGATAAGAAGGCACAGAGACACCCGCCATGGGCTACTGCTGCAGCTAGCTACTCTTCGCATAGTCTTTTTTGTGTTACTTATATGGTACGATGTGCATGGCATCTTTGGCTAATGGGTGCTGCAGCACGGCTAGCTTATAGGCTAGTCTAGGGCTAGGCTACTCATGTATTCGGTTATTGCCAATCACCTACTGTTCAAATTTGGGGAAATTACAATAGTGTTATGTTTGTTATCCTTGATCAAAAATGTAGATCTGTTGTTCACAGCACACTTTAATGTGGAAGGTCGGAGCTGCGTTTTTGCATGCAGCCTGGGGAAGGTCGAACCGTGTACCTGCTGTGACACATCTGCTCTGACATTAAATACAGATTAGTTTTTTGAATGCAGTAGAGTTGCACCCTTTCCTTTTTGCTTCATGTCATCATTGGTGTATTTGGGAGCAATACACTGAGTGCACAAAACATTAGGAACACCTTGCATCCCTTTTGCCCTCAGAACATCCTCAAGTTCGTCGGACATGGACTCTACATGGTGTCGAAGCGTTCCACAGGGATGCTGGCCCATGTTGACTCCAATGCTTCCCACAGTTGCGTCACGTCGGCTGGATCTCCTTTGGGTGGTGGACCATTCTTTATACACACGGGAAACGTTTGAGCGTGAAACACCCAGCAGCGTTCAGTTCTTGAAACACTCACACCTACTACCCTACCCCGTCCAAAGGTACTTAAATATTTGTCTTGCCCACTGAATGGCACACACACACAATCCATATTTCAATTGTCTCAAACATTAAAATCTCTCTTAACGGGTCTTCTCCCTTTCATCTGTCTGGTCCCGTGTTGCTCAGTTGATAGAGCAAAGCGTTTACAACGCCAAGGTTGCGAGTTCGATTCCCAGGGACCAGTAGAAGAAAATAATCAAAAATGTATCCACTCAACACTGTAAGTCACTCTGGATATGAGTGTCAGCTAAATGACTAAAACGTAAACATCTACTCTGATTGATGTGGATTTAAGAGCTGACATCAATAAGGGATCATAGCGTTCAACTGGCCAGTCTGTCATGGAAAGAGCTTGTGTTCCTAATGTTTTGTACACTCAGCGTAGAACCACATTTCATTTCTACAAGCTACATAGACCTATAAAACCGTACAGACCTAGTCCGTGGTCTGGTTCCCCGCACAAAGATTAAGCACTAGACTAAAACGCATGTTCAATGTAGATTCTCTATAGAAAGTGTTTGAGTCCAATATCTCTGTGTCCGGGAAACCGGCATGGCTGTATGGAATATGTTGGCCTAGCAGAGGCCGGACACTTGACCTTCACGAAGTGACAGGCATATAGCTTGGCGTTTTCTCCTCGTGCTTTTGCTCGATAGCATGCACAGATTTCTCACTCACGTCCCCAAGACATATAAGGGGATTACGCACGGCAGCACATCCATAACTTGTCATTGACGTACTTCAAAACAATATGTWCAGGAACATTTGGAACCGTATAGATGAAGTTCACAAAAAGGGACAATTACTTTATTTTCAGTATTTTATTGTCACAGCGCATGATCAGCTCTGTCTAATTGCCTAGTTTTCGCCATGCGTAAAAGTCATATTTGAATTCCAGTTGATGGCCTATTTTGAAATATATGTATATTTTTTGTCAGGGGGTAGGCTATTTCATGCGCTCATGGAAAGAGGGAGCGTGCACATGCGTTTTGGTGAGMTTTTTGTCTCTCCATCGTTCTCAAATGTGATTCCGGATCAAGTTATCTTAATAATAACTCATCCAAAATACCTGAATAAGAATAACACTGATAAATGCGTAAATTAATGGGCAACCTATATGCCTATAGCGTAGACAATGTAGGGAGGGTATTATATATAGGGGGGGGGTGTTGGGGGGTTACAATGAGGCGGGTCACCTCTTCAATAGCTCCGCTCTCCCCCCTCCCAACGCGTCAAATACTTAGCTCGCTGCGGCGCACTGGCTCCTCTCACCACCTTCCCCTTTCTAATCTGTTACGTACATCCCGCCCAGACCCAACCCAGTGACATCACGGGAAGAGACAAGGGGCTCGCCCTGCTCCCATCTCCAGTTACAAAACACACAGGAACTCAATTGTCAAAAGATCGCACCGGCACGGCTGGTTTGTCTATAGCCTATGGAGATACCAGGCCACACTTACTAGGATATGAACCTTTAACCAACATTTGTGTTTGTTTCATCAAGGGGATGAGTTGGATATCCAGCCGTATTAGCGGCGGCGCACCTCCGATTACCGAGCCCTCAAAATCAAGTAATTATTTAAACGGTAATATAGTATCACATATGTTACTTCAGCGGGTTCATTTTCCTTGATGCGCGCGGCAGGACCTCGAAGGCATAGATCTCCGAGCTCCGCTCACTTCCACGCACGCTGTTCTTCAGTCAAGGATATTCTGAAACTACGACAGCATAGAGCAGCAGCAGCAGAGGTCAGCCGATCTCAACAGCACCAATCTCGCATCTGGACCCGCACAGATCAACCACTTTTTTTGTCCACACCAACAACATCTTAGTACATACCCGGATCGACCCAGCAACAGCAGACCCAGTCCCAGCACTTCCAGGCGCACTCGTCCTGTATGCTGGCTTCAGCGGTCGACAGCCCTCCGTTCTCGGACGGGGAAGACAACATGGCTTACCCTGAGTTCCTGGCGGCCCAGGACGGGCATGGAGAGGCCGTCTGTCCCCGGAGATGTTCGTCCATCCCGGGCTGGGCACCTGACCGACCCGAAGCTGGAGGTAGACCCGGAGGATCAGGAAAACAGTGAGTTGAGTAATAAGATGATTATTATGAATTTTTGTTCTGCTGAAATGATGTATGAACAAAGGGCACACAGCATCGCTTTGAATAAAATACCTAATAAGCTCTCCAATATACACACTCATGATCATTGCATCGACAGTATATATAAAACTAGAAATGTAAGGATAGCAATAAATTATTGCGGAGTGAAAATGTGTCTAAAAAAGTGTCTTGTTTTAGGCAAAATGTTAGGCGCGGTTTTGAGAGTGTGTTATCATTTCAAAGACACAAACGAGGCCTGTTATAATTCACAACACATTTTTAATTCCAAAATGGTGTCTGGAGAATGTTAAGTAATTCAATAATCTCGTCTTTAAAATATCAGATTTTTTGAAAATTTACAAATAAAATTAATTTAGGTATGTAGGAGAATAACTATCTCAACGGGTATAAATATGTTTCATTTGCTATTGTCTTTATTCTATAGGGCTGCATAGACTGATAAACTAGTTGAAATTATGACACACAAATGTTATTGGACTATAACACTTATAACCAATAGAATAGCAGAATGTTATAACCAAAGAATAGCATGAATGTTAATAACCAATAGAATAGCATGAATGTAATACGTCTTAAAAATAAACGAACAGCATGGCCTAGCCTGCAACCAAGTGAAAGTAAACATTTGTGGAAAATGGTTGTCTTTGGTTTTGATTTATGGTCAACCTTTAGACAGTATTTCTCACTATATAGGCGCGTTTGTTTCTTTTACTTCATTTATCTAAACTCATTTATCGTGAAATATACACGTTTTGAATAGTTTGGATTAGAACGTTTTTACTGTCACGGTTTTCAGAAGGTAGGACTACTGACTGACAAAATAATTACACATTCATGTCAGTAAAACGAAATTATAACTACACACTTCAAATAAGATAGAATTATGAAATATATTCCCAAATATTTTTATAGGCTACTTTAATAAAACTAAATTGCCATTTTCAGAGTAGCCTACAAAATGTTTATGCTCATCTCTTGACACCACAGAGAGCTGTGGCGTGGTGTCCAAGCCGCTGGAGGAGAAGGACAGCGGCCAGGGGGACTCGGATCGGCCGGCCAAGCACGAACCAGACGGAAACCCCGGGTCCTCTTCTCCCAAGCCCAGGTGTTCGAGTTAGAGCGGCGCTTCAAGCAGCAGCGGTACCTGTCCGCTCCTGAACGAGAACAYCTGGCGAGCACTCTYAAACTCACCTCCACGCAGGTCAAAATCTGGTTCCAGAACCGACGGTACAAGTGTAAGCGGCAGCGGCAGGACAAGTCCCTGGAGCTGGCGGGACACCACCACCCTCCCCCGCCAAGACGAGTCGCGGTGCCGGTCCTGGTCCGGGATGGGAAGCCCTGTCTGGGCGGGACTCAGAACTACAATGCTCCGTACGGGTCGAACCCCTATAGTTACAACGGATACCCGGCCTACACGTACAACAACCCGGCATACAACAGCAACTACAGCTGTACTTACACCAGTATCCCTACTCTCCCCCCAACCACCTCGGCTAACCCCTTCATGGCCATGAACTTGGGGAACATTGGGGGGCTTAGCGCCTCTCCCCAGCCCCAAACGCACCAAGGGACAGCGGTCACGACATGTCAGGGCTCACTGCAAGGGATCCGGGCCTGGTAGCCCCACTCYGGTTACAGCCCGGATCAAACCAGAGCATTGTTTTACACCCACACCGGTGACATTAATCGAATCCTCTCATGCCGTTTTTTAAAGGGTTCTTCCCCTTTTTAAAATAAAGGGAGTTATTTCTCAGCAGTATTTCGGAAACAGTGTTGTTKTTATGTAGTTATAGGCATTCGTGTCTGCCTGGTGGGGTGGCTGTCGTTGGATTAAGACTGAAAAGGTGCAAATTCAACATGTTTACTCCACTCTCGGTGACGGTCATCAGAAAGAAGCTGTGCGTAACGGTTGAAATGGATTTACGACCAACAATGGTCTCATTTTATTTGAATGACCAACTATCCAGTTAACGTTGGATATATAGGATAGGCCTAATCACGAGACTAGACGTTTGATAATTGTGATATACGGAGTAAGGGTGKTCTAGTTACTTGTAARMATGTGCTTAAAAGGATGTCCGGATTATTCAACAGTRATGGCCTGTAGGTGGATTTCCCAATCTACTATTCTCAACGATTTGTTTGATATTTCTAATGTTTCTTTAGCCATGATGACATGACAAGTGAGAGAGAGTGTTTGATTGTTTTCAAGCTTATGTAATTCATTGAACATTTTTTGATTTATTCCATTTTCTAATTTAAAAAATCCTGGAATGGCAGAAATTGAAATGGGCTGTAATCCAACCTTGGGCTCTGAACACAACCAAGACAATTTGATAAAATCTCATAACTTGCTTTCGAAAACGAATAAATTCCATATTTTTGCTACTTTGTGCAAGCTTTCCACGGTCCATTACATTCTTTGTGAGGCTCTTGAGAGTTTTCTATGGTGGGATCCTAATTCTCCCAGTGTGCGTGTGGGTGTGCGTGAGTGTGTGTGAGAGAGAGAGAGCGAGCGAGAGAGATGGATAGGCTAACTTCCCGTTATCTACAAGTTGTTCTAATTTGTCAAGATGTCTGATATTATTGAAATATCACCTGCTTTTCGATGTGCCTTTAATTACGAGTTATAAAAATGGGGATAGAAAATAGCAATAATGTTACACACATGCTGGATAAGAATAATCTCTGCAAATCACTTTCATCACAATCATCTTCGAAAAGCCACATCTAAAGTAGAATAGACGACGGACAATGAATAGACTACATTGAGGCATGAATGGCCTCTTGGCAAGACACGACATGGATATCAAGACAAGGAAAGACTCATTCTCTCTCTTTAGACACAATTCCACTAAACCGGTGCACAATATTTCAATGAAAACCTTGCATTCAAAATGTCCRATTCCCGCAATAGCAGGTAAACGCATTGCAATTGTAGCCTACTTATTCGAACACATGAAAATAGCTTTTTTAGTGCTAGTCTGATTCAGGTTGTTAGCCACAGCTTTGTTATAAAATCTTGCCATTTGGAAATGTGTCGCGCCCGGAAGGCGGTTGGAGAAGGCCAGGCAACAGGCACACTCGAATTAATTGTGCGGGTGCCAGTCTGTGTGAAAAGAGGAAGTTATTCTCCATTTGAGGCGCTTTAAGGACGCGATTAGCAACCTAAAATACCCTGAATGAAGCAGCTCGAGCGGGGCTGGAGAGGCCGAATAATAGGCCTTATTGGATTCCTGGACAAAAGGTGTATGGTAGGCTGGCCCGGCCACTCAGCAAAGACAAAAGAACCCAAGAGCTGAGAGATTGACGTCCTAATATTCCAAATTGAGGCACAGGCAGTGCGTTATTTTAACTGGCTGCGCTATACTGTGATTGGGATAGGGYAAAAAAGTGTTCACTTTTGTTCGCTTTTGGGGAGGTTTTTGTTCCCGAAGAAAGGGCCTCTGATTGGGGCGGAGAGGGAGAGCCCCAGCCGGGGCAGCAGGGCTGGAGGTTAGGCAGCGGGGGGCGGCTGTGTGAATGAACGGTTATTATTGCTACAAGTTTCACCATTTCTGTCTATCTGCGGGAAAATGGAGGACAAGGAGCAGAGAMAATTCAAGGAGGAGAAGAAGCATGGCGGCCTGGTTATGAGGAATGGGGCATTGAGAAAATAATGAGAAAATAATATTTTTACAGAATAGAAATATAATCCATAGGTATTTGATCTTTCTTATATCAATTTTGCAACATGTCGAAAATACCAGATTTTGATAGCCTAGGCTWTTTGAAATAGSCTACCATAGGCTATAGACTCAATGTCAGTCATTCAATACACACTGAACATTTTTATTAAGATACATACATTTAAGAAACTTGATAAGTCTAATTTATTAAAAGATTAACATAGCAGCCCACTTGGACTTCAATGAGTAGACAARATGATGTTTAATTTTCCCACTATGTGACCATCTGAATTCACTATTCCTTATGGGCGGCTCAAACCTGTCCTCATGACCTTTTGTAACAGCCAAACGTTTTGGATAAACGTTTTATTTAACCATTTTTGTGCATACTTTTCCCGTTCACATTAGCCTACAATTGTTCAATTTCTCATATTTTAATCATGACAGACAGAGCTAGCCTCTGGCGGCAATGCCGTTGTCCCGGCTCTGTGGGAAACCGCCAGGCTCACGCATACCACCGTGGGCAGATCTGCAGAGCGCGAGGAGAGAGGAAGTGGAAATTAGACAGACACGCGAGCAGCGGTTCAGGCCAAAGACATTATCCAGACGAGGAGCAGCCGTCATCCACGGCCCTGTCGATGAGCGCCATAAATACTGGGCTGGGGAGAATCTCCGAGGAGACCTCCCAAATGGCACCCTATTCCTTATTTCGTCCAATATTTTACATGGGCCTTGACAAAAGTAATGGACTAGGCGATATAGGGAATAAGGTGTCATTTAGGACGCACAATGGGGAGAATCTCTTATTACTAAAGAGCTAAACTAAAGCATCAGATGAACACACTCACTGCGTTCCAAATTGCACCATATTGCCTTAATAGTGCACTACTTTTGACCAGGACCCATAGGGCATTATACTGGAAATAGGGTTCCATTTGGGACGTAATGTTACAGGGACTGGGAAAGGAAGGATCACTGTTGGCCGAGCTTAAGTGAGGTCCCCGTGGGAAAGCGTCAGAGCGCGAGAATAGTTGAAGAGTTGTCATGCAGCATAATCTTCCGGAGCATATTTTGAAGGGAGGAGAGGGGAGAGGCTCCTATACTCGACATAAATTGAGCAGGATTTCAGATCAACACTGGGCCTATTGGACAGGTTTGGTTAAAACAGGAACTAGCGATGGGCCATCGATACATTCTTAAAACGTAGGCCACAGCTACTAAGTTTTATTTTTATTTTTTAAATGTAACCTTTATTTAACTAGGCAAGTCAGTTAAGAACAAATCCGTATTTACAATGACGGCCATACACCGGCCAAATCCAGACGACGCTGGACCAATTGTGCGCCGCCCTCTAATAATAGTATAATACTAATAATACATAATAATTATTGGTATTATTGTTATTAGGCATTTATTAGTATATATTGTTACTATTGAATAACAGTGTTGCAATAATAGGCTATTAGAAGAAGTTGTAAAATCACAAGCAATCATACACGGTTTATGCGCTACAGGCCACAAGAACAGTCCAACTGAATAATTCAACGGGAACTTTTGGGCTGAAGACAGGATTTTGACTCCAAATAGCCACTTGTTGTAGAATTATTTTCCCAAGCTCTCTGACAACTCTCATCCTCCTTTGCTTAATTTGTTTTCATCTTTCCCTTATCCCTCAGAGTCGCAAGAGATGCTCACTCCACAACCACACACTCAACCAGTTCAACCCTCCTGTCCTCTCCTTCTCATCACCAGACGATCAGGCGCGTACCTATTTGGCTATATTTGTCTTATATCGAAATAATCAAATAAACCCTGATGGTTTGGAACGACTCGACTACTGTATTAACCTWTCGGGGGCTCTATATCGGAACCATGCTCTCCCTAATCTCCTGTTGGGCCCAAAACAGATTTAAACGAATCAGGACTCCCCTAATGCTCTCGCGCTACTAATGGGGATTMATTGAGACGTGAACAAAAGGAGGCCTCGAGCTTGTCACCCACTGATAAGCAACGTTCTAGACTAGAGTCTAGCTGGCATTCTCACTCCACCGCTGCTTCAGGAGTAGAGCCATAGAGCATACCTGCTGTCTCAGTGCGGGACCAACCACTTGATGTATGTAAATAGATTTGGAGACAGCATGGCGTCGCCTCAGGACGCTAGCAGCCTCGTCGCTGGCTGCAGCAGAGTTTACGTTTCTGATTTGCATCGGTTTTAGAATCAGCCAGGACACCCGTGACACAAGCCAGTATTTGACGTCCATCCAGGTATGAGGGCGTCGGGAGATGACGTTGAAACCGCAACACTAAAGCAAACAGTGAGCGCTGTTACCTTCAAGTAGGTTTCGCTAGACATTCTGGGATGGGAATGACGGGCGGCTGTGTARGCGTCTGCCTCTGATTCCAAAGAATGCAAGTTCGAATCCAGCAATAGAAAGTTGTTTTTGATAATTTTGTTTTAAGCCCATCCCAAACCGTAACCATTTTGATGAACGTCAAATTCTAACGTGAGACTGTGAGAGCTGGTAGTTTGGAATACCCAATGGTGGTGTGAGGCTCTCAAATTCAAAGGACCAGAGCAAGCTGCAGCTTGCTGTGTTGGAGTGACATGGAACTTAGATAAAGAGAAGCGGTGACCACGAGGAAGAACAACACAAATGGGAAAATTAAGATTCTAATCGATTCTCCATGAGTGGAATGGGAAGGTTAATTTAGCCTTATGTCAATACAATAAAACAATAATTACCCAAATGTTTGTGTTTTTGACTTGACATCAACACCCATCGAAAAATACCAGAAAAGGCTGGTTTCAATTAGGCTATTGACACACTTGCAATTTGGTCAAGCTTTGTCAATAGGCATAGAGTTAAAGCAGCCAATGCTTAAATGTGATTTTATGGATGAATAWTTTTTATTTTACGCCATTCATATATTTTTCTAATTATGCTATTATTCTTAAAATATTTTCTGACATTGTGACACACACACGCAAACAGTTTGGTTATGCGGTTCTCTCTACACATGACCCTAAACTGTTTACACTAAACCTAACCACAACCGGAGCCGTTTGTGTGTTTTCCTCTCAGATGGCAGATTAAGACCTATATTGTCATTATTGTTCTTTAAATCTACACAGCTGTGTGTGTGAGTGTGTGTCGAAATGTCAGAAAATACTTTAAGAATAAACAAATATGCATGCGTAAAATAAGAAAAAAAAACACAAAACGATGCATGAATCTAGTTTACACAACATTACAATTAACAATAGTTGACAGGCCACACAAATAATTACAAAAAAAGAGGGACTGGTTCCAGAAAGGTTCGAATCGGGCCAAATTCTCTTAATTGGACCGTCTTTGGACAAAGGTGTCCGATTGGATGCCACTTATTAAGATCAGTTCTGACCAGAAGAGAACTGTATGGAAACTAGAGTCTTTCAGAGTGAAAGAGAAGTGGATAGGGCCTTGGCCTTTGGTTTTGAAGAGAACGGGTGAAACAACACGCCCTAAGGAGGGCCTGGCACCCTATTCCCTATATTGTAGCCAGGGCTCTCATCAAAAGTAGTGCACAATATTGGGAATGGGTGTATTTGTACGCAGCACAGCCTTTCTGATGCGGGTTGAAGACACAGGACACCGCCTCCAGTTGTTGCTTTAAGTACCGCGGTTGGTTTGATTAATCGGCCTTTAGTAACATCTCCACTAGAGGTAGTTACAAACAGAACCGCCCGCACCTACTGTATTTACCTGTAAGTGCGGTTACCCACACACAACACACACAACACAACACACACACACACACACACCACACACACACACACACACACACACACACACACACAACACACACACACACACAACACACACACACACACACACACACACACACACACACACACACACACTTTCCAAACTGAAGTACGTCGTCATTGCAGCTGTTAATGACGCGCGCACACCCACACAATATCCCTCTCTTCCTCGCTTCGTCAACATCGATATAACAAAGCCATGTTTTCACCAAGACGTGCCCAAACAGCGCGCGCGCAATCTTAACTGGGATAGGAGGAAGAGGGCAGGGAGGAAGGAAGATCAACTGCTGTCATCACATTCCCCAAGCAGAGAAGAATGTTAGTTAAAGACTGCAGTTAACCATTGGATGATATGGGATGTCGGCAGTGCTTAATTTGAGCTGGATCCTGTCGGAACAGGTTCTGGTATTTCTTGGTTTTGGACTGTTTCGTTCCGGTACTCTTATGGCATTACATTTTCTCTCTCTCACCCTTTGCAATGTAAAAATGATAATAAAAGCTATCAAAAAGTTTATTCGAGTTGCCTCTTCGTTAATTCTCAGTTGTCAGTGTCAAAGTAGCCTGTCATTTCGATCATTTGTGCAGTAGGGCCTATTATGGTGCTTTCAAGACAACTGGGAAAACGAGGTCAAATCATTACGTTAGTGATCTTCAGGTTGGAAATTCGGAGCTCTAGCTTCCAGACTTGGAATTCCGAGTTGGATGACCGTTCAAAATGAATTTGCCCAGTTGGTGCTAGTTTTTTTTCGATTTCCCACTAGTCTTGAATGCACTGAAGGTGTAAGTATGAGATTTTCAGTTCGAGTTCCAAGTTGTTTTGAACGCAGCATTAAAAAAGTTTATGCCAAAGTATTCAGTCACGTAAAAGGACGTACAGTTGCATGAAATGCGTTTATAAAAGGCAAACATTTTCCCGGACCCTAGTTCCCTAAACATTTTCCCCACGTGTGCAACTTCTGTAATGCTCTACACTACTGCTCTATGCCACTATAAGAATGTAGTGAAATGCATGCAGTGTTTTATTATTATAAAGGAGATTAGTTTCTAATGCGTTCCGGTACCTCAGAGCTCCTCAGGTCACCCCCCTCTCGCACTCACTTTTTGTTCCTGTACCTCATGATTTACAAATGAGCACTGGATGAAGGTTGTGTATGCCGTATGGCATAACGCAACATAGAGGGCTGGCTAGACAACGGACTAAAGTAGAGGTCTATAGGCCGTTAAATATGGGCACTATGGTTTACAGACAGTCTCAGACATCCGAACAGCTGAACATTTTCGTTTTCTTCTCCTTGCCAAGTTTGTCATCACAAGTTTGACTGTTTCTTGTGCTGGGAACCAGGCTTTGGCGCGGGTGCGGACCTCCAACCGGGCCGAGACTAGGTCGTTCATCAGCCGCAAACATCTAAATATTTATCCCCTCTCTGATCTAGGTCTTACACGATAACCACCCAATGCTACTTTCTAGGTCAAAAACAGACCTCGTTTCTGGGATGTCGGTGGGAATCATTCGTCCAGAGCTGACCAACACAACTGTCATCGTTTACATGCGCGAGGCTAACAATAACATTGTATTATTGTTACGTGGCAACCGATTAGCACCCCAGCCTGCTGAATCACACAGGACACTTGAACCCACCCCAAAATAAAACATACTAATGTTGTCGTCTATTTGAAAGCTTTTTTTGTGACACTAACTATTCTTGCCAAATTGAAGCCATGGGACTACAAGGCTCTATGTGCGCAAAGCATAGTTCTGATATATGGAGCATGACAGTTTTCACATCCCAGATCTCAGACTGTTTTGTTATTCTTTCATAACCCATTAATAGCATCAATTTAAAAGGCAGGCTACCTAAAATGCGAGTATCAAAATCCTAAAACATTTGTAAATCTGTTTTTTTTGGGGGGTGCCATCGCAGATAGAACCTTATGGCTCTGAAATGTCAACCTGGGTTCAGCCATGAGGTTCTGTCTGGCACAGAAGGTACAGATGAGAAGTAGGCTACAGACTTTTCATGATTAAATAAAGATAATACCCTTCTTTCTAACCGCATCATCAAATACATGAATTAATGTTCATCGCAGATTTGTTAAAGTGATGTTCCCTAACATGACAAATACACTAAATCCTATGGAAACTAGCAACAATGCAAAGCTTAGCTCTGGATGAGTAAACTGATGTAGTATTCTGGTCTCTGACACCCAAAGTCAGTAACTCTACTTGCTAGTTATCAATAAAATGTGGTAAGGTTGTAATTTTAGTGAAATAACCCTTCCATGGAGGTTTTCGCATTAATGTAAAACAAGACAAAAACAACGTCTTTCCCAAGGGCCTTAAACATGCTCATTGGCAGGGTTTCTCAAAGTCGGTCCTGAGGCCCCCCCCCTGGGTGCACGTTTTGGTTTATGCCCTAACACGACTCAGCTGACTCAAACAATCAAAGCTTGATGATGAGTTGGTTCTTTGAATCAGTTGTGTAGTGCTAGGGCAATAGCCAAAACATGCACCCAAGGGGGCCCCAGGACCAGGTTTTGGAAACACTACTCTAAGGCACCTGTATTTGTTCATACCATAAACAGCTGACGTTACGGACATTCTTCTGAAAAAGTGGTGAGAAAAATGAAGTCATTTAAAAAGAGGGCCAGAACCCACAATATAAATAATCAAGGATGTGGGACTATAACGTTCTATCTGCAAAATGTATGGTTTTGAGATGAGTATTTTTAAAGTGATGTCTTCCTCTTTCATGCCTCAATAAGTATACTGAACCAAACTATAAACGCAACATGCAACAATTTCAAAGATTTTACTGTGTTACAGTTCATATAAGGAAATCAGTCAATTGATTATAAATTCATTAGGCCTAATTAATGCATTTCACATGACTGGGCAGCGGCGCAGCCATAGGCTCACCCACTTGGGAGCCAGGCATAGCCAATCAGAATGAGTTTTTCCCAACAAAAGGTCTTTATCACAGACAGAAATACTCAGTTTCATCAGCTGTCCGGGTGGCTGGTCTCAGATGATCCCTCAGGTGAAGAGGTCCTGTGCTGGTGTGGATACACGTGGTGTGCGGTTGTGAGGCCGGTTAGACGTACTGCCAAATTCTCTAAAATTACATTGGAGACGGCTTATGGTAGAGAAATTAACATAAAATTATCTGGCAACAGTTCTGGTGGACATTCCTGCAGTCAGCATGCCAATTGAATGTTCCATCAAAACTTGAGACATCTGTGCATTGAGTTGTGACAAAACTGCACAGTGGCCTTTTATTGTCCCAGCACAAGGTGCACCTGTGTAATGATCATACTGATTAATCAGCTTCTTGATATGCCACATCTGTCAGGTGGATGGATTATCTTAGCAAAGGAGAAATGCTCACTAACAGGGATGTAAACAAATTTGTGCACAAAATTAGAGAAATAAGCTTCTTTGTGTGTATAGAACATTTCTGGGATCTTTTATTTCAGCTCATGAAACATAGGAACAAGAACTTAACATGTCCGTTTATATTTTTGTTCAGTGATATAACATACACACATACACACACACACACACCACACACACACCACACACACACACACAAACACACACACACACACACAACACACACACACACACACACCACAAAGTATTGAGACCCCTTGACCTTTCCACATTTTGTTACATTACAGCCTTATTCTAAAATTGATTAAATTTTTTCCCCCTTCATCAGTCTACACACAATAACCCATAATGACATAGCAAAAACATCCTCAAGATGTGACACTTGGCATTCAGGTCAAAGAGTTCAATCTTGGTTTATCAGACCAGAGAATCTTGTTTCTCATGGTCTGAGAGTCCTTTAGTGCCTTTGCAAACTCCAAGGGGCTACTGAGGAGTGACTTCCGTCTGGCCACTCTATAATAAAGGCCTGATTGGTGGAGTGCTGCAGAGATGGTTGTCTTTCTGGAAGGTTCTCCCATCTCCAAAGATGAACTCTGGAGCTCTGTCAGAGTGACCATCGGGTTCTCGTCACCTCCCTGACCAAGGCCCTTCTCCCCGATTGCTCAGTTTGCCGGGCGGCCAGCTCTAGGAAGAGTCTTGGTGGTTCTAAACTTCTTCCATTTAAGAATGATGGAGGTCTCTGTAGGTCTCTGTTTTATCTGTGCCTCAACACAAACCTGTGTTGGAACTTTACGGACAATTCCTTCGACCTCATGGCTTCGTTTTTTCTCTGACATGCACTGACAACTGTGGGACCTTATATAGACAGGTGTGTGCCTTTCCAAATCATGTCCAATCAATTGAATTTAGCACAGGTGGACTCCAATCAAGTTGTAGAAACATCTCAAAGATGATGAATGGAAACAGGATGCACCAGAGCTCAATTTCAAATCTCATAGCAAAGGGGCTGAATACCTATGTAAATAAGGTATTTGTTTTTTATTTTCAAAACATTTCTAAAATTTCTAAAAGCCTGTTTTCTCTTTGTCATCATGGGGTATTGTGTGTGGTTTGATGAGGAAAACATTTATTTCATCAACTTCAGAGTAAGGCTGTATTTTAACAAAATGTGGAAAAAGGAAACGGGTCTGAATGCATTGTATTTAACCCTACAAACAACTATGTTTGATTGTCAACCCAGCAGTGTGATTGGATTGCAGACATAACCTGCAGGCACAACGTTATGGTGTTTGCCCAGATAGAACGTTAAAAACAATTCTTTGTAAATATACTTAAAAAAAAAAAAAACTATCTGACATCTCACATGTAAAGGACCACCTAAAGAGCAACACTGTGAATAACTAATTTCTTACCAAAATGTCAGAACCTTATAGTCCTAAGGTCATGAAGCAAAGAATTGCTGTGTGTTTGGTTCAAATGAGAAACACCCGTTGAATGAAAACCATCTGAGTAATGGACTTTTTATTATGCTTCAGCCCTGTTCCATCAGAACTAACCAGCAACTTGTTAAGTCTGGTCTGTTCTATGRCTTATGTTCAGACTCCGGCCTAGAGAGGCCTGGTCGCCGTCTCTGTTCAGCTAGTACACTCCTTGCCAATCCTGTCATTTGCCAAAGACAGGAGAGGCATGTTMGCTAAAAAGACCTTGGCCCATCTGTAAACGCCTTAAGGGAAGTGCACAAAAATAAGGAGTATGACTAAATCATAAATCTTTATGCTTAGACCTACTTCACCAATGTTGGCCATCTAACAGGGTTGGGGYCAATTCCATTTCAATTCAGAAAGTGAAACAAATTCCAATTCCACATTTTCCATATTAAAGAGCATTGAGCAGAACTGAAATGTCAGTGTATTTACTGAATTGCCTGGAATTTAAATGGATTTGACCCCAACCCCGATATCCTAGTAATTTTATCCTAACCTAATGCAATGGATGATATAGGCTAGGCCCCACACGCTATTGTAACATGGTACACCTCGGGCTGTCGTCTCTCTGGGTGCAACTCAGAACCAGCATGACAGTGGATAGCCTAGACATTCATCATTCTCTGTGTATTTCCAGGAGACATTATTCTYGTGTAAAACATACAAGTAACTGCCAAAATAAAGGAAACAATATKATGAAGTGTGTTAATAGGGCGTGGGGCCACCACGAGCCATCAGAACATCTTCAATGCACCTTGGCATAGATTCTACAAGTGTCTGGACCTACGTTGCCGGGACGCGACAGTTCTTCCACCAGAAATACCATCATTTGGTGTTTTGTTGATGGTGGTGGAAAATGCTGTCTCAGAATCTCTCAAGAATCTCCCATAAGTATTGAATTGGGTTGAGATCTGGTGAATGACACACACACACACACTTACTTTAAATCACCTATGCTCCTTTGAGACCCCTCTTTCAAATCACTAAAATCTCTTCTAGTCATGGCAGACAAAATAATGGTCAACTGGGCAGTTTTCTRCATGACCCTAAGCATGATGGGATGTTAATTGCTTAATTAACTCATATATTCACTTTCTATCTCTCATGTACTCAAAATGTTTCCTTTATTTGGTCAGTTACCTGTATATCTCAATAGCTGGATATCATAGGGGTGCTGATACAGCTGACACACGCCATATTATCAAACTTAATTATGACGGATGTTATTTACACACCATCCACTCAAGGCTATGATGATGTGAGTTATGATGATGTGAGTTATTATCCTGCGTCCCAAATTACCCTACAGAGTGCACTACTTTTGACTAGAGCCCTATAGGCCCTGGTCAAAAGTAGTGCACTAAATAGGGAATAGGGTGCAATTTGGGCTGAAGCCATTGTCTGTGTGTTTCATCTGCCACCAGCTGCATCACTGATGAAGAGGGTTTAGATTTTCTTCCCACATTAAAAACACCACTGACACACAATTCATCAAACTATGGACAGGGCTGTATAGGCTGGCTACAGCTGAGGTTATTCTTGAAAATATAGGCCTACGCACACGGGCAGACAGATGACACAGGGTTTGTGAGGAGGAGGGGTAGGGATGGAAGAGGGGTAAGGATTGAGAGTTAGGGACGAGCAATACCAGCCACCTTAGTATATAAAGTGCAGGGGCAATACTTTCTACGACAAAATAAAAAGTTACAGACTGCAGCTGTAACATGCACTTTTCCATTGTTTTACGGTTAAAATAACAGACATTTCTTACAGAACATTTTCACACAAAAAGAGAGACAGGACACATTGTCATGGATCATTTCTCTCCAGCACATGGGGGCAGCAGTCCCAAGAGAAGACCCTGCTTCTGCGAGGTGCTGCCCGTTAGCGACTATTTATTTACAATTCACAAAATAATACAGGAAGAAGTTTCTCTTTCACTACAGATCAATCCTCTTCTCTAGCTTTTCCTAATTTTTCATCACATCAAATTCACCCATCCCCCGTTCTTTCAGTCTTTGGTTTCCACTCCCAAACATGGCATACGGCAGGAAACACACATTCTACATTCAGTTATCTTTTCTCTCACCAACTCCTTTAAAGGGGAAGTTCAGTATTTTAGGAGCTAGCGGTGGCTAAAGTTGACTGAATTTTGTAGTGGTTGTTTAAAAAACCCTGAAGCATTGATACGTTTCTTCTGGCCCATAGACTACTTTCAGGATGAGGAACCATCTGACAAAGTTGTAAAATAGTGAACTTCCCCTTTAAGTTAACTGTTAACATATTCAAAACATTGTTCGCTACTTGTGTATTCAGTATGTTGTAGTATGTTGTTTCTACCTATATGTTCTATAGGGTGCCGTTCTGGGTGGCAGTTGGTTAGTCTATATGAGGGGGATATCCTGCCAAGTAATCTATTACAAGGATCCAAAATTCCCCTAACTTCCCCAAAATTCCAAGTTTTCAACAGGTCATTGGGGATTCAGGATGCCCTGCTTTTTTCCTAATGATTACAGGAACATTTCTGGATAAACTGAGAATTTTGAAAAGTTCCCAGAATTTTCCAACCATAATATGAAGGAASCTATATATTAAATCTTCACTTATCAGGTCGGTTCCAGAACACTTGTCTGAAACTCTACTCCTTTACAGGTAGAATGAGTTCATCTAGGATAGAGTATTCCTATTCACACATGTTCTTTCCTGTAATAATATGGCTTCAGAAATGAAGGTTAGGGTCCAGTAGGACTTTGTATTTGTGCGTTTGACTCATGGCGGCTGATTCGAAGGCCGTGTGTACGTAGTAAATGTTGCTAAAAGTTACCATAGGATAAGTAACTACATGTAWGTAAGTTACTATTTAAATGATTAGTTACCATAGGATAAGTAAMTACATGTATGTAAGTTACTATTTAAATGATTAGTCACCACACATAACTGTAAATGACTATAAGTGCTAGAAAGCGGTGCGTGGTCAGAAGGTTCYGTCCCAAATGGCACCCTATTCCCTATATAGTGCACTACTTTTGACCAGATCCATATGAGCCGTGATCAAAAGTAATACACTATATAGGGGCCAAGATGCCATTTGGGACACTACACGCACTCTCAAGGGAAAGGTATTCTTCTCCCTGTAAGTAGTGCACTATAAAGGGAATAGGGTGCCATCTGAAACAAAGCCCATAACTCTCAACAGTCTGGTAGACTGGAGGTGTAGTACACCCTCCTACCATCCTCAGAGGTTCTGTCCCAAACGGCACATTATTCTCTATATGCTGTTCTAGCACTTTGCACTCAATGTTCTAGCGCTTTGCACTCAATGTTCTAGCGCTTTGCACTCAATGTTCTAGCGCTTTGCACTCAATGTTCTAGCGCTTTGCACTCAATGTTCTAGCGCTTTGCACTCCTATTTTATTTATTTCTCTCTTCCTCATTCAGTCAGTCACATCCACACACAGTCAACACCACTGCCTTGATCAACTCCAATGTTTTGAACATTTCAAGTCAAAATACTCATATTCCTCAATGTATACGTACAGGCGGAGAAATAAGTTAACACAAGCCAAGTCACTATCTCAAAGATGGAAAAGGCCGTTATTGTTTTAAATTGCATGAAACAATTTCTGGTGAATTTACTTCCCATTTCAGAATGCTAGACGTTAATCTAAATATAGTCCAGTGGTAGTAGTGACTATAGATATATCCTTAATGCTGAATACACTGACTCCAGTCATCACCCAATACAGATGTCTTCACTTGGTCTACGTCCCCATGACCTCACCTTCCTCCCAAAGTGTGCCCTTGTTCACTTCCCTTCACTGAWTTAAAAGGAAATGACTGGTATAAGAAATATGGTGGAAACTGACTRGCCCATGCCTCCACCAACCCAATGCTATTAGATTTGTGGGAAGTAGTGAACGAGTGCACATTTGCAGGAGAAAGTAGATATTATTGGGACTCTTTTAGATCTGTCCATAAAGTCAATGGAGGACAGGACGAGACTCAAATCCCCCTAGTGGTTATAGTAGGGAAATGCAGAAATATAAATTCTAATAATATAGACAGTAACTGGACAGTTTATTAGGTACATCAGCTCATTCACCAAAATGGATGGCTCCTACAGACAGTGAGTCACGTGTCCAGGGCTTGCTATATAAAGCAGGCAGACAGGCATCGAGGCATTCAGTTACGGTTCCATTGAACGTTAGAATTGGCAAAACGAGTGACCTAACCGACGTTGAGCGTGGTATGATTGTTGGTGCCAGGTATGATTGTTGTATGCCAGATCCAGTATCTCATCAGTCTGCCCTCCTGGGCTTTTCACACACGACAGTCTAGGGTTTACCGAGAATGGCACGACAAACAAAAAACATCCAGTCAGTGGCAGTCCCGGGGGAAAACATCTCGTTGATGAGAGAGGTCAAAGGAGAACGGCTAGAGTGGTGCAAGGTAACAGGTGGGCCACAGACAGACAGATAACGGAGCAGTACAACAGTGGTGTGCAGAACATCATCTCAGAACACACAACATGTCGGTCCTTGTCACAGATGGGCTATTGCAGCAGACAACCACACCGGGTTCCACTCCTATCAGCTAAAAACAACAGGAAGCAGCTCCAGTGGGCACACAATCACCAACACTGGACAATTGAGGAATGGAACAACATCGCCTGGTCTGACAAATCCCGGTTCCTGTTGCGTCAAGCTGATGCAGAGTCATAATTTGGCGTATGCAGCATGAGTCCATGGACTCATCCTGCCTGGTGTCAACGGTACAGCCTGGTGGCGGTGGTGTACTGGTGGGGAATGTTTCCTGCCACACCTTAGGTCCCTTGATACCAATTGAGAAAATAACGTTTCCAACACTTTGTAGAATCCATGCCCCAAAGAATTCAGGCTGTTCTGGAGGCAAAGGGAGTCTGACCCGGTACTAGATGGGTGTACCTAATAAACTGGCCAGTGAGTGTATATTTGATTTAAAGTGCCATGTACAGTATGCCTATAATAAACTGTGTSAAAGATGGGGACTTGTTCTCCTATGTGAGGGGATAAGAGGAGGTCAGGTATAGATGGGACACAGCTTTTGGCAACAAAAAACAAAACTTCACTTTTGCTAACCCTTACACTTTTCCTTACCTTAACCTAATTCTCCTAAACTTCTACGGCAATTCTCCTAACCTGCTGCGTAAGTTCTAAATCTGCTGTGTAAGGTGAATTTTGACAAAAGCTGTATCTCTTCTAGTCAAAAACACTAGGGGGAGGGGCTTTTATTTCCTGGTTAGTTTAGAAGGTCAGAGGTCAAATGGTCAGAGGTGGGGTTACTGTGGGGTGGTTATAGAGTTAGATGGAGGGGGAACTTGGCCCAAAGATAGGAGCTGAGCTCTCTAGTACATCTCTATGGGGGTGGGTTCCTTGGGGGACATTTTGAGTGAAGGTCGTCCCTCCCTCTCTACTTCTCTCCGTCTCGGTGGTGCAGCCTTCTCTCGTACTGGCGCTTGGTGATGACGTATTTGAAGAACTCGTAGACGGACCAGCTGATGGCGGTGGAGGGCATCTGATAGATGATCCTGGCCTGGACGCCCTTAAAGAACGCCGCCCCGCCCCCCATCCTGTACACAGTCCGGAACGCCTCCCCTAACCCCGAGATGCGGCGCCCCCCAGTGGCCGACGCCGTCCCTACACTCGCTCCAACCTCCAGCGCTCCTGGGACCTCGGCATGGACCGCTAGGGCCTCCTGGGTGTTGAGGAGGGTCTTACAGACRTCCAGCGGGGTGGTGGCGGCGGCGGCAATGGCCCCGGCAAGCGCCCCGGAGATGACGTGAGAGGAGGGGTTGTACTGTCTGTGGGGGTTGAGCAGCTCCTGGAGGTACTCGTAGGTCATGAAGTGGAGAGCCTGGAAGGGGACGTTCATGGTCAGCTGCGTTGTGTAGGAGCGGTAGAAGGCCCCGGGGCCCTCGCGCCTCCAGATGGAGCCCATGCAGTCAGACACGCCGCGGTACGGGGAGTTGTACATCTGCATACGCTGCTTCACCACTAGGGGGGAGAGAAAGAGAGTTTAGAAAGAAAAAGGAACAGATGTTGAAAACACACTGGAGCTTTTAAAGTACACAACCAGACAGAGAGGAAGTTCAGCCTAGAGGAGGAAAGGGAGGAAGGTCAGCCTAGAGGAGGAAAGGGAAGTTCAGCCTTGAGGAGAAAAAGGGAAGAGAGGAAGTTCAGCCTAGAGGAGGAAAAGGGAGGAGAGGAATTTCAGCCTAGAGGAGGAAAAGGGAGGAGAGGAAGTTCAGCCTAGAGGAGGAAAAGGGAGAGGAGAGGAAGTTCAGCCTAGAAGAAATGGAAGAGGAAGGTCAGCCTAGAGGAGGAAAGGGAGAGGAAGTTCAGCCTAGAGGAGGAAAAGGGAGAGGAAGTTCAGCCTAGAAGAAACGGAAGAGGGAAGGTCAGCCTAGAGGAAAAGGGAGAGGAAGTTCAGCCTAGAGGAGGAAAAGGGAGAGGAAGGTCAGCCTAGAGGAAACGGAAGAGGAAGGTCAGCCTAGAGGAAAAGGGAGAGGAAGTTCAGCCTAGAGGAGGAAAAGGAAGAGGAGAGGAAGTTCAGCCTAGAAGAAACGGAAGAGGAAGGTCAGCCTAGAGGAAAAGGGAGAGGAAGAAAGAACAGGTGATGGGAGGACAGAGAAGAAAATAATAGTTGAAAGGAAAAGAGTACCACATCTAGTCAAAACAGAGATATTAGGCTTTTAATGAGGGATACAGTTGAGACACACCATCAAGGGATTCCCCACTGCAGCCAATCAGAATGAGATGAAACCAGTCTCTAAAGGAAACACTACTTAGGAAAGTAAAAGGAAATGGGGCTTAATGGAATTCAGAACACCAGAAAGTTCAAAGCGTCCAATCCCGTCCCTAGTGACCCAGCCGGTGGACCAATGGCACAGCTGGCTGGCACACCTGGGCCTGGTSAGGTTGCTATGGAAACACCAATCACCATGGCCAGATGTGTGTGAGCCAGCGGATGTTAATGCTATACACTTGAGGGAGCAGGATGTAAACACACACCTGCAAACCGGTCGACTAATGACACTCACAGATGTGKGTTCCGATGCCCCTTTAGTTAGATGATGCTAACCCTCAACACTGATCTAAGGCCAGTTTTACTTTTCCTGCCCTAAAGGTCAAGGATAGGATATGACTAATGTAAGCTGATCCTATATCTGTGCCTACTAGCAACTTCTACCCAGGTGCTGCTCCTAATGGGCACCCCCAGTCCAGTCTCAGAGCTCCCCCTAGTGTCCTGTAGCAGTATATAAAGAGTTGTGGGGAGGTGCTGTACATATTCAGACAGAGAAGGGATTACTGTTCTATTAATGTATCAGGGAGTCTGACGCTGCAGATATCTACAGTGTTTATCAGGTGACATCACATCACTGTAGTGTGTACACACACACACACACACACACACACACACACACACACACACGGTCGCATTTAGCTCTCAGAACTCCGCATTTTCAAAACCCACACCATCAAAAACTCTGCGTCTTAAACCATTTCACCTGTGTTTTATATCAAAAGTCCGTTTTTTTTTTTGCTTTAATAGAGCGTGCAACTCTAGTTTTTCATCACACAAAATACATAACTGCAACACATTCCACAGAAAATCGCTTCCATCAGATGACAGACAGAAGTGCAATGTTATTTGGCTAGCAGCATATTAGTAAATGAGCTAACAATTAAAAAAATGTGCTTTGATATATATTTCTGTTTATCATAAACCAGGTTTTCATCCAACCTTTTAATGTCCGATAAAACATTTCATGACAGGCCTGTTGGAAAGAGCACAAACTTCCCAAATGTTGATAAAACACACTAGACAAGGTGGAATCTTTGTGTCTGTAAAATTACTTATGCCAGCTTTCTGAATGGACCTATAGGGACCAGAACATCACATTCATCATTAATTAGGTTTCAATCAGCTTTGTGAATTGCCATGGAGTCACCAGAACATCACATTCATCATTAATTAGGTCCTCAATCAGCTTTCTGAATGGACCTAGAGGCACCAGAACATCACATTCATCATTAATTAGGTCCTCAATCAGCTTTCTGGATGGACCTAGAGGCACCAGAACATCACATTCATCATTAATTAGGTCCCCAATCAGCTTACTGAATTGACCTAGAGGCACCAGAACATCACATTCAACAACATTTTGAAGATTTTTGCACCTCATTTGTGGAACAAACTAAAAGCTGATTTATCTAACTCTGTAGAGACCAAAGGAATTTCCAGAGTTAACCATCCCTGAGACTGGGTGTGGTAACAAGCATGTCTAAAGTTTAGTGAAGATGTTAGGTNTAACTCTGTAGAGACCAAAGGAATTTCCAGAGTTAACCATCCCTGAGACTGGGTGTGGTAACAAGCATGTCTAAAGTTTAGTGAAGATGTTAGGTACAGCAGGGACTTTTTGTAAAAGGGCTTTAGAAATGAATAAACATAGCAATGTATCAACCTACGYGACATCAGAAGAATGCAGCGATGAGCACTAAAATTGTCACCCGTAATAAAGCGCAGTGCGCCATGACAAACTGCATCTAACAGCTTCAATGAAGTGGCAGCTGCGTTCATACAGATGATGTCGCCATAGGCTACGACCGATAGGAACGGCAACTGAATAAYCTGCTTTCTGCTATTTAGCGAGAGGCAGGACCTATTTCTACAGAAGACCATTTTTATTCTCAGATTTTTTACTATCAATATTATTTTTAAAAGACAGCTTTCATCTATCCAGATGCCCAGATATTTGTAAACAGGGACGCAATCAATAAGGACACCATCCAAAATACATGCTTAAATCAGAGCTATTTTTATATACAGTGGGGAGAACAAGTATTTGATACACTGCCGATTTTGCAGGTTTTCCTACTTACAAAGCATGTAGAGGTCTGTAATTTTTATCATAGGTACACTTCAACTGCGAGAGACTGAATTTAAAACAAAAATCCAGAAAATCACATTGTATGATTTTTAAGTAATTAATTCGCATTTTATTGCATGACATAAGTATTTGATACATCAGAAAAGCAGAACTTAATATTTGGTACAGAAACCTTTGTTTGCAATTACAGAGATCATACGTTTCCTGTAGTTCTTGACTAGGTTTGCACACACTGCAGCAGGGATTTTGGCCCACTCCTCCCTACAGATGGGACTGAATGTCATGGCGATAGGGGGAGGGGACGCCTGCTCTGTACTTTGCCTGTTTGAGCTCAAGTTCTCACTTCAAGCAACGTGGTCCACCCGGGAGCGAACAGCCACTTTGCTAATGGTACATGTGTCACAGCCACACATTCACTGAGACTTAGACAATGTTGCGAACATAACTGTACCTTAGAGTATTAGCAATGTTGCTATATTGACCAACGGTTCACTGAGAGAACCGACAGATTAGGAAAAGTATGAGGGAAAGATTGCGCCACTGCTGTTGTTTTTGAGCTTACTGCAGGACTGTGTAAACCCTCTCTCTGTCCTCTGCTGTCTCTTTCTAACAGGAAAAGGGGGGGGGTGGGGGAGGGGGGGGGGGGGGGGGGGGGGTGGCAGGGCTGCCATGGCCACTGTACTCCATGAATGGCAATCATGAACACAGCAGAAGGTAAAAACTGTGTGTTAGTGCGTACGTTTGTGTGTGGTATGCGTACATACTTTGTGCGAGCATAGTTGTGTGTGTGTGTGCGTGCAGCATACTTTGTGTGTGTGCGTGCATGGCATACTTTGTGTGTGTGCGTGCATGTGCCATACCTTTGTGTGTGTGCGTGCAATACGTGCGTGTGCGTACTACTTTGATGTGTGTGCGTGCGTACTTTGTGTGTGTGCGTGCGTACAATTTGTGTGTGTGCGTGCGTACTTTGTGTGTGTGCGTGCGTACTTTGTGTGTTGCGTGCGTACTTTGTTATGTGTGCGTACTGTGTGTGTGTGCGACTGGTGTTGTGTCTAACGTGTGTTGGGGTACTGTGTTGTGTACAGGGGTCGAGGTTAACAGCAAGGCTTTGTCATGCAGAAAAGGGAAGATAAAATGCTAAATAAATGTCTTGCTGCGTTTTGCAAACGCTACTTTGCTTTTGTTTCTGCTCCAAATCATGAATGTAAAAAGGAGTGCGTTTCATGCTGCAGCTGCACTTCTCTGATGAATAATATATCGTCTTTGTCTTGTACCCAAGACAGCGCTCTGATGAAATAATATATCGTCTCTTGTCATTGGATCACCAGACAGCGCTCTGATGAAAATAATATATTCTCTTGGTCATTGGTCACCAGCAGCGCTCTGATGAAATAATATATCGTCTCTTGTCATTGGATCACCAGACAGCGCTCTGATGAAATAATATATCGTCTCTTGTCATTGGATCACCCGACAGCGCTCTGAGAAATAATATATTCGTCTCTTGTCATTGATCACCAGACAGCGCTCTGATGAATAATATATCGTCTCTTGTCATTGGATCACCAGACAGCGCTCTGACTGATGTGTAGGATACCATTCTCCGGTATTTTCTCAGGTGTCATTTTCTCCGGTAGAAAGTTAAATGCAAGGATTAAGTTAAGCAAAAACCTTTTGAAATGTAGCTGCTACATTCTTTCACTAGATAGATTTTCCCTCCAATGGCGACCACATTTTCTTGTAATATTCTAAAATCTGCATAAAAACAATAGGCACATTTCCCCCCGGCATGTTTCCATCAAATTGACTTGTTGCGGATTAAAGGCTGTGCCTGATTTACGTAGTGTACATAAAAATTACTTTGGTTTTTCAGTTAAAAAAAAGCCAAGTTAAATGGGTTTCCATCGCATTTTCAACTCTATCTGATGGTTTTTGTCAAAACCATTGTTGTCGTTACATTGCGAGTGTGTCCACTCTGGTCTTGGCAGCGTCCGCTCCAGCCAACAGCTGGCAGATACAGGGTGGGTTAGAGCTTGACATTAGAGCTCTGTTACCAGGCCGGCCCGACGGGTCCCGACGTTAGGGTCGAGTAGGGCCTGTTCATCAATAACTAGGTACGGGCAGGGCAGCGGGATCATTAAATCCATCACTAACATTTTGATGTGGAGGCATTGCTCGGGCTCTGCTGCGTAGTTCAATGATATCTGGCTAAGTATCATACATGGTGTCATAAGTGTTTCATCACCAAATATACAGGAGGGATTATTTGCAGAAAATAATTATACTCCGATAAACTCAAGGGATTATTGAGTGAGAGAAAGTAGTAACAGCTAATGCTATCCGTATGTCCTTGCATTGAGTAGAAGCAAGCCCAAGCTGAGCCCGTTGCTATGGATACTCGGAGCCAGCCAGAGAGTGCAGTCAGACGCTGCGAGGAATACAAAAGGAATTATGATACACAGTAGAGCAGCCAGCTGACCTAATTGCCAGAAACGCTGGTAGAGCTTTAAACATCCCGTCAGCCGCCTACGATGAGATTATTGGAAAACCCAAAAAAGTTAATTTTTTGTCAACTGATCAGTCAATCTGTCACGTAAAGCCATATGCCATGTAACTAATTATTTGCCTAATTTCAGAACTGTCTTTGCTAACTATTAGAATCCCTTGATTCATTCTCAGCTAAGATCTTTCTTATCTTTGAAATGTATTCTAAATGTACACAGTTTTAGACAGGGTCCATGCACTTCATCCTGCCTGCATCCTCCTTGATGTGGTTAACTCGACTGGCTAAAAGGCACATTGACATCTCATTGACCTTTCGAATACTGTTGAATTCACTCATTACCAATTCCGGAGGCTTTCCTCAAATTGGCTTGCAGCCCTGCATGTAACTGGTTTAAAAAATTACTTAACAAGATGGAACTCCCCATGATGTAATCAGGTTCCTGGATATTCCAAAGTTCCCGCAGGGGTCGATTCTGGTCTGTACTTTTTAACGTTAATACAAGTTGTTTATGCATTTCCCCACGGTTGGACCAGGTATCTCTGACGACAAGTCGCCTTCCATTGTATACAGAAACGTTATCTGACCTGAAATTAGGTAATTGAATTCAGGTCAAATAAGCACATGTGTTTCTCTGAGACATACAGTGGGGAGTAACAAGTATTTGATACACTGCCGTTTGCAGGTTTTCGCTACTTACAAAGCACTGTAGAAGGTCTGTAAATTTTTTATCACATAGGTACACTTCAACTGTGAGAGACGGAATTTAAAAACAAAAATCCAGAAAATCACATCTGTATATGATTTTTAAGTAATTAATTTGCATTTTATTGCATGACATAAGTATTTGATCACCTACCAACCAGTAAGAAATTTCCGGCTCTCACAGACCTTGTTAGTTTTTCTTTAAGAAGCCCTCCTGTTCTCCACTCATTACCTGTATTAACTGCACCTGTTTGAACTCGTTAACCTGTATAAAGGACACCTGTCCACCCACTCAATCAAACAGACTCCCACCTCTCACACAATGGCCAAGACCAGAGAGCTGTGTAAGGACATCAGGGATAAATTGTAGACCTGCACAAGGCTGGGATGGGCTACAGGACAATAGGTAAGAAGCTTGGTGAGAAGGCAACAACTGTTGGCGCAAATTAATTAGAAAATGGAAGAAGTTCAAGATGAACCGGTCCAATCACCCTCAGTCTGGGGCTCCATGCAAGATCTCACCTCGTGGGGCATCAATGAATCATGAGGAAGGTGAGGGATCAGCCCAGAACTACACGGCAGGACTAGTTAAATGACCTGAAGAGAGCGTGGGACCACAGTCTCAAAGAAAAACCATTACGTAACCACTACGCCGTCATGGATTAAATCCTGCAGCGCACGCAAGGTCCCCCTGCTCAAGCCAGCGCATGTCCAGGCCCGTCTGAAGTTTGCCAATGACCATCTGGATGATCCAGAAGAGGAATTGGAGAAGGTCATGTGGTCTGATGAGACATTAATAGAGCTTTTTGGTCTAAACTCCACTCGCCGTGTTTGGAGAAGAAAAGGATTAGTACACACCCAAGAAACCATCCTAACCGTGAAGCTTGAGGTGGAAACATCATTCTTTGGGGATGCTTTTCTGCAAAGGGGACAGGACGACTGCACCGTATTGAGGGGAGGATGGATGGGGCCATGTATCGCGAGATCTTGGCCACAACCTCCTTCCCTCAGTAAGAGCATTGAAGATGGGTCGTGGCTGGGTCTTCCAGCATGACAACGACACGAAGCACACAGCCATGGCAACTAAGGAGTGGCTCCGTAAGAAGCATCTCAAGGTCCTGGAGTGGCCTAGCCAGTCTCCAGACCTGAACCCAATAGAAAATCTTTGGAGGGAGCTGAAAGTCCGTATTGCCCAGCGACAGCCAGAAACCTGAAGGATCTGGAGAAGATCT